>NC_079394.1:11253795-11553795 GCF_029220125.1 Pseudoliparis swirei
TGGGGGGGTTGTCTTAGCAGGGGCGGTGAGTCCCCTACCCCCGGGCTGAGGAGATGTCGGGGAAAGGGGGTCTGCAGGGTCCGGCTCTGCTCTCTGGGCTGTAGTCGTTGAGGCCCTCTCCAACCCGGTCAGCCTCTGCCTCCCAGGGAGCCTCCTCGCCACCGGTCGGAACATCCCAGCAGGAGCCCAGGGCCGGGGTCGCTCAGCGTCGGCCCCACTGCATCCACCAACTGCTGCAGGAAAGGGTTTTTGGGAGCCCCCCGTTAGTCCAGGGTGGCTGCTGCTAATGTCATTTTGCATTATAAATTAATGGTTCTCTCAACAACCAGAACAGAGAGTCAGACTGGGGCACCTTTTGTTTAAAAAGGGGCCCCCGACCACCCTGAAAAAAAGGAGGCCCCACTTAGTTTTAAAATGCTGGGTCTTTTAAAAAACAGAGCAGTATCCAGCCCCAGGTTGTCAGCACGTCTGAGGATGCAGCTGGCCACGCCCCACACTAAAACCCGGACTCGTTAAAACTTCTGAACAAACTGTAATCAAAAAGTGGCCGTCCGGCTGGCCAGGTGGACAAGGCCCCCCCTCCTCTCTGGCAAAAAACAGCACCCCTGTGGCACCCAGTGTAGACCCTCCCAAAAAATCCACCATCTTCTTTTGTATGTTGGCTAGAAGCCGAGGAGGGTCAAAACGGTCAACCTGTGCCACAGTTGGGATGCAATAAGATTGTTTAAAACCAGTACTCTCCCTTTTAAAAGACATCTGGGGAGCCACTTCCACTTGGAAAGTTTCCTCTATCTTCTCTGTGACGCCTCCCAGTTCTTCTGGACCATGCTCGGTTTCCCAGGTATATTCCTAAATATTTAAAACCGTCCTTTTCCATAGGGGAGTTAAATTTTTTTACACCAGGGGGTGCAGTGAAAAAAGTATTCGGATTGCAAAAAAATCATCTTTTACAATAAAAACAACACATTTTCAAAAGGTTTTTTTGTTGTGTGTGTGTGTGCGAGGGGCGGGGGGGGGTCCGGCCCACAGCCTGACCGCCCCCTCTCAGCCTCTGTTTTTCACAACCCGCCTGCCCAACTAAAACATTTTGGTTAAAAACCTTCGATCTGAGCCTTCCCCCTTTTAAACCCTGGGGGTGGGCCAATACCGGGAAACCCCAAACCTTTTGTCCTGGGGCTTTCCAGGCTGGGTTTCCTGTCAAGCTCCAAGCCCCCAAGGAGGCAGGCCCCGGGAAACTTTAATCCCACGAGAGACGCGCCTGCCCCCGGGGTCTTTTTGGGAAAGCCAGGCCCCCAGGAAGCCCCTCCCAGTGCAGGGGGGCCTCTGGGCCCCCCTAACTCAGCTCTTTTTGGGGTCTTGGGGGCTGGTCCGGGACCGGGGGCAGCTTCCTCAGGGGCCTTGGGGGGGGTCCCCCCCCCATGTCTCCCGAGGGGGTAACCCCCAACCTCGGGGGCAGGAGGGGCTGGGCCCCCTGCCCTTTTCAGGGGGGGGTGGATTTGCCCACCCTTTCCTCAACGGAAAACCTGCTCCCATCTGTTGCCAGTCTGGAACTTTTTCGAACTTTCTGAAAAACTCACATGTCTCTTCCAGAAAAATTTTTCATCCTCACCGGTCTGTTTTTCTGCGTCCTAAAAAGGGCAATTTCTTTATCATTTTCCCAAAAAATAAATTTTTAAAAAAATATTTTTAAAATAAAAAATAAAAAAAAAAAAAACACCAAAACCCAAAAAAAAATTTTTAAAAAAAAATAAAATGTCAAAAAAGTGGGCAAAAAGCTCCTCTTAACAGACAAACAATATCTTTAAAACAAGGTTTTTTAAAAATCCAGGTCTCAATGTGTTTATAAAATGAACTCCCCCGAGTTGGCTCTGATGTTACAGAGCCCACTGCCCCCCTGCCCTCTTTTTCCACCGGGGCCTTTAAAAATTTTCCGGATAAAAATTGGGCTCCATTTTCTTTTCCTTTTTTGTGGGAGCTCCCCTGATAAAACCTTCTCTGTAAAACCATTAAAAAACTAAAACCAATGTTAAAAGAAACTCAAAAATCTCTTACACTCATTAAAAAAATGGTAAATAGTCTCCCGGGGGCCGAACACTGGCTCAGGACAGCGGGATTGAAATAAAAACCCCACTTAAAAACCCCCCTGGAGGTCAGCGGTCCTTTTTTTCAAAGGGTTTTTGGACCCCCACTCCCCGGGCCTCCATGCCCAAGTCTCTCTGACCACACAGTGGGGGGCTGTTCGTCTGGACCTGTTGATCTCTTCACGAGGTTAAAATACAAAGTTTTTTTCTGCTTGTTCAGTGTGCAGTTTTCTGGGGGGGTTTCTTCATGGTCCCCTAGCCCCCTGAGGAGATGTTTAATCTGCACCGGGTCTGGTTTTGGGTGTAGTCTTGAGGCTCCTCCAAGGTCAGCCTCTGCCTCCACAGCTCAGGAGCCTCCTCGCCACCGGTCAATGCCCCCCGCAGGAGCCCAGGGCCTCGCTCAGCGTCGGCCCCCCTGCATCCACCCTGCAGGAAATCTTTTTCAGCGCCCCAGTCCAGGGTGGCGCTGCTGCTAATGTCAGTTGCATTATAAATTAATGGTTCTCTCAACAACCAGAACAGGGTCAGACTGGGGGCCTTTGTTTAAAAGCCGACTTAAAACACCCTGATAAAGGCAGCCCATTATTTTTAAAAGCTGGTCTATTAAAAAACAGTATCCCCCCGGTTGTCACGTCTGAGGATGCAGCTGGCCCCCAAAACCCCCGGGCTTTTCCCGAACAAACTGTTTTAAAGTGGCCCTCCCTGGCCAGGTGGACAAGGCCCTGTCCCCCTCCCCCTCCAGCACCCCCGTGGCACAGTGTAGACCCTCCCAAATCCCCCTCTTCTTTTTTATGTTTAAACCGAGGAGGTCTTCAACCTGTGCCACGTTGGGATCTAAGATTTTTTAAAAACCCGTACTCTACCTTAAAGACATCTCAGCCACTTCCATTTGGGAAAATTTCCTCTATCTTCTCTGTGGCCTCCCAGTTCTTCTGGACCATGCTCGGTTTCCCAGTATATTCCTAAATATTTAAAACCGTCCTTTTCCATATTCTTCTTTTTTTGTCACCACTGTCTAAATCATGCTCAGCATGTGCACAACATACACTATTTACAATAAAAACAACACATATTTCATAATGTGTGTGTTTTTTTTGTGTTTTCCTAAGACAGTTGTTCAGTCCTGGTGAGGCCAGTCCTGATCCTGAGGAAAGCCCTCAGTCTCTGTTCTTCAGCTGACTACGCCTGCCTGACCCAGCACTGAAACAGTCTGTTGATGGTGAGGACCTTCATGATCCTGCGCTCTGGTTCCCCTGGTGACAAGTCCTGCAGTGGGAGTGAGAATCAGCCAACCCTCCTGAGCCTTCCTGTCCTGAGCGGAGCAGTTAACCAGGCTGTGATGCTTCCTGTCAGGCCTCTCACAGCTCCAGAGTGAAGGCAGGACCTCTGGGCTTTAAACAGCTGCCTGAGGTGGAGAGCGCTGCCTGCCTCTCACCAGAGGCTGTGGGACCATGTCAGATCCTCTGAGGACTCCCAGAACCTCATCTCCACAGAGCCGAATCCCCAGTGGGAGACGCCTCTGGGATCCCTCAAAGTCCACAATCAGCTCCAGGGTGACTCTGAGAGGCTGTTGTCCTACCAGAGTGCAGATCACAACTTCCTCCAGAGCTCTTCTCTCAGGAGATCCACCACCACTGTCCTCCACTGAGAGGTGTTGAGCTGAACCTCCACCAGTGTGGGAGACAGACTGGCAACCTGGTCCAGTGCAGGGAGAGGGAGTGTCCACCCTGCCCTGTGGTGCACTGGAAGAGGAAAGACACATGAAGCTCAATCACTTGGCAGTCTGGAGGACAGGTGGCTGAACTTAATCTGAACAAGCATAGTCTGGCTGAGAGAGAGGTGGGGCAAACAGACAGATCCAGTTTGGGGATGAAAGAGCGAGGAAAGGAGGAGATTCTTATCAGCTTTTTCATACTCTTAAAAATAAAATGTTTTAAAAATTAGTTGAAATAAAAATAAAAAATAAAATAAAAAAACCACAACAAAAAAAAAAACTTTAAAAACAAATAAAACATGACCCCTAAAAGTGTGCAACTCAGCTCCTCTTACCACAGACAAACAATATCTTTAAAACACCAGCGTTGTTTAAAAGCATCCAGGTCTCAATGTGTTTATAAAGAACTCAGCCAGAGTCTGGCTCTGATGTTACAGAGCCACACTGCCTTCCTGCCCTCTCTGTTTTCCACCGGACTTCGAAATATATGCCATTTGCTGATAAAAATTAAGGAGCTGCCATTTTCTTTTCCGTCTGTGCAGCTCCCATGATAAAAACCTCTCTGTAAAAAGCCACATTAAAGACTAAAACCAATGTTAAAGCAAGAAACTCAAAGTCTCTTACACTCATTAAAACATGGTAAATAGTCTCCGGAGGTCACAGAACACTGGCTCAGGACAGCGGATTAATACTGAAATAAAAGCGTTCGACAGCACTGTAAAATCCGCCACTGGAGGTCAGCGGTCCTTTTCTTCAGGGAGGCATAGGACCCCCACTGCGCCAGGGCCTCCATGCCAAGTCTCTGACCACACAGTGGGCGGTCTGTTCACAGTCGACCTGTTGATACTCTTCACGAGGTTAAAATACAAAGTTTCTTGTCTGCTTGTTCAGTGTGCATTTCTGGGTGGTTGTCTTTACAGGTGAGTCCCCAGCGCTGAGGAGATGTTTGGGAATCTGCAGGGTCCGCTCTGCTCTCTGCTGGCTGTAGTCCTAGGACCTTCCAACCGGTCAGCCTCTGCCTCCAGCTCCAGGAGCCTCGCCACCGTGGAATGCATCCAGCAGGAGCCCAGGCCTCCTCAGCTCCCCCTGCATCCACCAACTGCTGCAGGAAAACTTTGTTAGCGCTTTTTCCAGGGCCTGCTGCTAAGTCCCGTTTTCATTATAAATTAATGGTTCTCTCAACAACCAGAACAGAGAGTCAGACTGTGCACCTTCGGCTTAAAAGGGCCCTTAAAACACCCTGATGGAGGCAGCCCACTTAACTTTAAAAGCTGTCTATTAAAACAGAGCAGTATCCAGCCCCAGGTTGTCATGTCTGAGGATCAGCTGGCCACGCTCGCCACACTAAAACCCGGACCGTTAAAACTTCTGAACAAACTGTAATCTGCTCCCTCAGGTGGACAAGGCCTGTCCCCCCTCCTCTGGCTACACCCTGTGGCACCAGTAGACCCTCCCAAAATCCACCATCTTGTATGTTCTAGAGGGAGGTCTCTCAACCTGCCACAGTTGGGATGCAATAAGATTGTTTAAAACCAGTACTCTACCCTTAGACATCGGGAGCCACTTCCTTGGAAAGTTTCCCCTATCTTCTCTGTGACGCCTCCCAGTTCTTCTGGACCATGCTCGGTTTCCCCAGTATATTCCTAAATATTTAAAACCGTCCTTTTCCATATTCAAGATTCAAGATTCTGTTTTATTTGTCCATCACACTGTCAGTGAAATTCTGCTCAGCAGGAATGTCACCTCACTCATTCCACTCAGTGTGTGTGTGTGTGTGTGTGTGTGTGTGTGTGCCAAGACAGTGGGTCTAGCCTGGTCTAGCAGTCCTGATGGCCTGAGGAAAGCTGTCAGTCTCTCTGTTCTTGCAGCTACAGGGGCGCCTGACCGAGCAGCTGAAACAGTCTGTTGTTGGGGTGGTGAGGATCCAGATCCTGCCGGCTCTGGTTCTGCACCTCCTGGTGACAAGTCCTGCAGGGTGAGCCAATAGTGCTCAGCACCCTCGACCTTTCCTGTCCTGAGCGGAGCTTCCAAACCGGCGGGATGCTTCCTGTCGGGGCGCCTCTCCCCCAGAGTGAAGGACTGAAGGATCCTCTGAAACAAATTCCTCAGCTGCCTGAGGTGGCCCGCCTTGCCTTTCCCAGATGTGTTTGGGCCATGTCAGATCCCCGATGTGGACTCAGGAACGCTCACCCTCTCCACAGTGTCCCAATCCCCAGTGGTGAGCTCCTCTGTTGGCCCTCCAGTCCACAATCAGCTCCATTGGGACATTCATGATGGGCTGGTCCTGGCACCAGTGACAGATCAGCAACTTCCTCCAGGAGGCCTCTTGTAGATCAGGCCCACCACTGTGTCATCCGCCTTGATGAGGGGTTTTTGCTGAACCTGACACAGTCATGTGTGACAGGAGACAAGGGCTGAGGAGAACCTGGGGTCCGTGCAGGGTGAGGAGGAGATGCCCCCGGACCACCTGTGGGCGGTCAGGAAGTCAGGATCCCAAAACACATGCAGAGCTCAATCAGGGCCAGTCTGGAGGGACAGGTGTTGAAAGCTGAACTATAATCAAGAACAGAACATAGGGCTGTCCAGAGAGAGAGTGTGGTGGAGAGGGAGACAGATCAGGATCTTGGGGAGAGAGAAAGAGCGGGGGAGGAAGGGAGGAAGGGAGAGAGATCAGAAAGAAGACCAGAGGAGGAAAGGGGAATACAGCTGGGAAGAGGGACAGGGAGTGGAGGGGAAAAGGCGGGAAAAGGAAGAGGAGAGGTTGAAAAGGGTGAACACGGAGAGCTGATTAGACAGGTCTTCAGAGAGATATGCCATCTGGACATTTCTGGGGTTTCACAATCCTCACACTGTGCTTCACAAAGTGTGTTCATCAGAAAATCACCTCTAACGTTGTTTTAAAGCCTGTTGTTTTCCTCAAACCATAAAAAGAGTTCAGGTCGCAGATGCACTCCCCCTTTTTCTCTGATCTGTGAACCAGCCCCTGCGGGCCCGGTGTCCTGCTCCATCTGTGATTCCACTCTGTTTTCCTCCTCTTGGCACCGCTCCTCAGTTAAAACCCTTTTTCTCTTTGCGGATAAAGAATTATAGGGCTCCTTCCCGCTTCACATGGACTATCAACCCCTTTTTTGGGTTTAAAAAACCCAACTTTAAAGGTCCACTGCAGAGGCTCTGCTACTTCAACTCGCTGGCTCACTGGAACTGGTTGGGTCATGTCCTGAACCAGAGCTCAGCTCAGCCCTGATTGGTCAGACCAGGTCTCTGTCACTCCCTTTCCGGTCTTTTGTCTCAAGCAGGGGGATGGTCTTTCACGGGGAGGACAGCCCTTTCCTCTCTTGAATGGCGTAGCAGTGGTCCAGTTTTTTCTCTGGGACCTAGTGCTGGTGAGTTCGGAGCGGGCCTTAGTCCCAGCCACCAACCCCGGGGATGTTTTGATGCCCCCTCATGTGGTCGTGGAGGGTGCGCTGTGGTGGATGACCACTGACCCAGGTAGAATGGGCGGCAGATCCCGATGTTCCAGGTTCAGCAGGGCAAAGTCTTAATGTTCTTGGCACCACGTTGTTAGTCAGAACAAACCCCCCACCCCAGATTTAGACCCCCTTCTGTCTCAAAAACAGAAGGACTCTTCATTGACTCGACAGGCACCATGTTCCTCAGACAAAAGATGCAGCCTCTGTCCCGGGGAATCTGATCCGCCCTAACACATCCATCTTATTTTAGAACTGTTTGAAAAGGATGCTGGCAGAGGTGGACTCTGCTCAGTCTGTTCAACCGCCCGTTCTCCGATCCGTTTTGTGGAATCTCTGCCCACGCATAAAAGTGAAAAACCTGTTTTTTGAAAAGATGCCCGTTTCATTTTGGGGCCCTTTGGGGAAAACCCCCTTTCCCCCCATTTTTCCCCAAAAGGGTTTTAGAAAGCAAAATGGCCCCGTTTGGGGGCCCCCCTTTTGGTAAAAGGGCCCCCCCTTTTTTGTACCTGGTAAACCCAAACCCTGGCCCATTTAAAAAAAAAATTTTTTTGGGGCCCCCCGGGAAGGGGGTTTTTTTGGGGAATTCCCATTTGGGGAAAACCAAATCCCCTGTTCCTTTTCCCCCAAGCTTTTTTTGGGGAAAAAAGGGAAAAAAAAAACCCCCCCCCTTGTTTTTTGGGGGAAAAAAAACGGGGGAGTTGGGGGGCCCCCCCGTTTTTTAAAAAAAGGGAATTTCTTCCCTGAGGGGCCCTGCTTCCCCTAACCCCTTTCAAATCCTGGGGGGGTTTTTTAACTTTCTTTCCCTTTGGGCCCCCCCCCTTTTGTGGGTTAAAAAACCCCCCCCCCCCGGGAAAAAAAAACCCTTTTTTTTTTTTTTCCGGGACCCCCTTTTTTCCCCCCCGTTTTAAACCAAATTTCCCTCCATTGAGCTTTTGTGGAAGAACCGGAGGCACGCCACTCCCCACAGCGAGGGCTTCTTTCTTCCAGTTCACCCTCGCTGATGATGCCGTGCTAAAATCATGTACTATTTGATTTAAAGGTTTACATCATTTTGATTCTTAATAAAAACAACAACGTCGTGGCATATGCCGATAAAATCATTCTCTTACTAAAACCAGGTAAACCAAACCATGTAGGCTAGAGCGTATTTTAATGAGGAGGGTTGAGGAGAGGTAGAGCATCCCGGACAGAGCACAGCCCTGCCGGACCTCTACTCACTCTAAAAGGAGCACACAGCCTGCCGTTTATCTTCAGCACACTCTCAACATTACTGTACAACACCTTGATCTTAGCTATGAGCCAACGCTGAACCCAAACTTCCCAGAACTTTCCAGAGGAAGCCGTGTTCAACGCGTCAAAAGCCTTTCCTGATCTAGAGAAATCAGACCAGTGTCCATACCCAACGAGCTGGAGACCTCCAACACGTCCCGAATGAGGTGGACGTTGTCCACCATGGACCTGCCGGGCACACAGTAGGTCTGGTCCCGATGGAGGACCTGCTCCATAGCTCCCCTCAGCCTGGAGGCCAGGACCCTGGACAGAAGCTTGTAATCCACACACAGCAGAGACACAGGCGCCAGTTACCGATGTCCTGCGGGTTTCCTTTTTGGCAGTAACGTTAGCACTAAACTCCAACAGGACATCAACATGGAACCAGAGGCCAGACTCTCGTTGAAAACGTCTAGGATGTCCCTCCGAGGACATCCCAGTATTTCTTGTAAAATTCAGCGGGAGGCCGTCGATTCGGGCGCGCCTCCTGCATTCCCTGCAGGGCAGCTTTCAGCTCTTGGGGGTTATGGGTCTGTCGAGCTCCTCATTAGTCTCCTCGGAGACCTGAGGCAGCTCCCACAGAGCCCCTCCGTCGACTCTCCCTCCTCCCTATACTCAGTGGCATAAAGGGAGGTAAAACCCCACCGCGCTTCCGGATCTGGCTTGGCTCCACAACCGCTGCCCTGCTTCCGTCAGCAGTGAGTGGATCACTCGCCTGCCCTCCTCTTCTCCAGGCCGAAGAAGAAGCTAGAGGAGTGTCCATCTCCGCGATGGTCTGGAATCGACCTGACCAGTGCGCCTTGTACTTTAACCCGAACAGGTCGGAGAGCCGCCTTTTTACTTTTGAGGCCTTCAATATGTCCTCGATCTCCTGTGGACTCGCTTAAACTTTCTAGGTCCACTATCTCAGTCTCCAGGTCCTTCATAGATCTGGTGACGTCTCTAGTGACGTTGAAAGTGTGCTGCTGACAAAGGAGCTTAATTTCTACCTTACCACGGTCCCACCACTGCCTAAGATTATTAAACTCACTCTTCCTCAGCCTAAAATGCCCAAAAATAAAACAACACCTCCCTAAAAATCCTATCGAAAGTTAAAACTGTATTAAAATGCCAATATGCGCTCCTGGGTAAAAAATTCCTTATAAAAACATGACATAAAACCAAAGAGTGATCAGTAAAACCAGCCGGAACAATGCTGCACATTTTAAAAATATTAAAATGGTGCTTAAAAACATAAATACGGTCTAACCTGGCTGAGGAGATCCTTCCCTCCCTAACGTGGGACCATGTGTACTGTCGGCAGTCCGGATGCATCCTTCTCCACACGTCCACCAGGCCATGAGAATGTACCAGCCTCCTCAGCACCTGCTGTGAAGCTGGATGTGGCTCTGTGTGGTTTCTGTCATTAAAATCATCCTCAGTGCAGTTAAAATCCCCCCCCAAGAATAAAAAATCCTCCGAGGCACAGTCATTTAAAACATCATTAACTTTGGATAAAAACAGCTTCCTCTCTGTCCCAGTTGTTGGAGCATAGACATTAATTAAAACATTAAAAAGGTTGAACCGTGCTTTCACAAAGAACAGCCTCCCCTCCACGATGTGTTTGACCTCCAGTGACGGCGGGCTGAAGGCCCTGGAGAAGAGGAAGCCCACTCCTCCGCTGAGGTTGGTGTTGTGGCTCAGGAGGACTTCCCCCTCCCTCCTCCCGTCCGCCCCCTTGGTGGTGTCCCTTGGGGTCTCTTGTAAAAAGAGGACATTGATGGGTTTCATCTTGTTTAATTCATAAATTGATGTTCTCTTCTTACTGTCCTCGCTCCATTTACGTTTAAAACTCCGACTCTGAATGTGTTCATTAAAAGAAAAGAGCTTAAAAAACAAATAAAACTTAAAATCAACAAATTAATTAAAACACACATTGGAGCTCTCCACCTCCCCCTGCTGGATGCACTCCTTTACTTTGGGTAAAAACTTTTTAATTCTAAAACCTCTTGTTTGTCTAGTTTATTTTTCTCATGTGGAAGTGGCACGACTGTACAAAGCCACGAGGTCAGGAAGTGATCCCTGACCTCTACTTTTTTGTTTGTTTTTTGTTTTATGTAGAAACAAACTTATTTCGTCGGCTGTATACAGCTTTTGTTCCTGACTATTTGTTAAAATCAGAGGAGAGTCGCTGTCCTCTGACCCCTCCTCATCACTGCTGTCCTCCACCGGCCCCGCCCCCTGACTCCTCCTCCTCACCTCCACCCTGCTGGCTTTGGCCTCGCTGCCGCTCTGGCCGCTCTTTTTCTTTGGGGCCTCTTTCTGCCCCCCTCCTTCCTCCTCGTCCATCTCTACCTGCTCCGCCCCCTCCTCCACCTCTTCGACTCCACCCACCTGTCCTACCCCCTCTATGGGCTTCTCACCACCATTGCCCTCATCTTTTTTTCCCTTTTCCTCCTCTTTTTCTCTTTCCTCATTATTCTCCACCCCACTCCCCACTTCCACCTCTAAGCCCGTGCCACCATCACCACCATCACCAATATTTTTTTTTGTTTTTTTAATCTTTTTTTGTTTGTTTTTTTCCCCTTCTTTTTCTTGTTTTCCTTCCTCCTCCCCACTTCCCACCTCACCCACAGCCTCTACCCCACTGCTCTTGGCAGATCCCCCCACATCCCTCCATTTTCTTGGTCCGCTTTTCCTTTTTCCTTTCCTCTCTCCCGACCCCACCCACAGCCTGCTTCTCACTGCCCTGTCCAGCCTCCCCACCTCTTCCCACCCTCGCCACCCTTACCCCATTGCCACCATCACCACCATCACCCCATCACTCACTCCCTCATTCATACTCACCACATGTGTCAGATACAGCAGCAGTGACGCCGCCGCCGCTCTCCGCTGGAATCGGCGGCTCCGCAGCCGGCGCCAGCCGGCGCTCCGCAGCGTCTCCTCTCAGAGACGCCGCGTCGCAATCGCGGCGCCCACGCTGGTGTGGCGGCGCGGCCGGACGGACCCTAGCCGCCTGGACCAGCTGGTGCAGGGTCGCCGCGCCGAGCAGACCCTCGGTGTGCCCTCCTCTCCGCAATGAAAGCACTTCGCCGCGATGAAGACGCGTACGTTATAGTTGAAATCATCTACTCTGACGCTGAAGCGCAGGTTTAACTCCGCGCTCCGGTCGTTGAGTATCATATAAACCGATCTCGGTGACTCATGATGTGCTTCATCTCGCTCTCCTTGAACCCGATGAGATCTCTCTCATCGGGAGACCAGCTTCCGTGCGGAGAGCTCTCTGCTGAGAAACTCATCGGAGATGAGCGGAGGGTCGTTTGAAACGAGGACTCTGGTGAACGGCTGATCCAGCGGAAACACCTGCACAAACAAATCTCCCACCGAGAGACCCTCCTCCACCACTCGGCTCACCTTCCCCACCTGATCCAGGAAGATCACGACCGAGCCGTTCATCTTGCCGGCGGACTTCACGCTGCCGAACCCGACTTTCTTCCCGACTGCCCGAGCCAATTCCTCCACGCTGCACGAGGAGTCACCGGCAATCTTCATACCGTGTCTCCTCGTAAGCAGCGGGGGGGGGGGGGGGAATCGGGGCAAACATTTCTGCCACGCACCGAGCCCGGTGAGGCACCGGCAGCGGGAAGACACCCAGAGAAAAACCCAACTAATCACCAAACAAATTAAACTACTGTGAAACCAACTATTACACCACATAAACTAAATACACACAACTATGAAAGAATAGAGAAGAGAGAAACACACAGACAACGCTCCGCAGCTCTCAAACACACACCCTGTCGCTCTGACGCTCAGCGCGAACTGAGAGAGAGAGTGAGAGTGAGAGTGAGAGAGAGAGAGAGAGAGAGAGAGCCCAGCGGCCTTAAGCCTGTCATGTGGATTCATAACCCAATCCCACACAAGAACTTTGAAGAAAGGTTTCACAGAAAAATCACTCTACAAAATACTCAGAAAAATGTTAACTTGCTAAAAAAAAGATGTTTATGGGGAAACCAGGGCGGCCATTGTCCTCCCACCAGCTGCCACTGCAGAGCACTGGGGGAGAGAAATCACAAAGACAGACATTAGAACCACATTCAATCACATATACATTATGGAAGATACTTTAATGTTAATCTTTATTATAGCAAAAATGTTCCCACCCGTGGCTGAAATAAAGGTTGTAAAACTCTAAAAAAGGAAGGAAGAGAGGAGAGTGGAAAAGGCAACTGAGATGAGGAAAGAAAGAAGTTTGGAGGACACACAGAAAAAGAGAAAGGAAAGCAAGCAAAAAAACAAACTAAAGGTTGTAATCTGCCATTAATTTGGCTTTGCACTAAACCACAAGGGGATGCTGGGAAATCAATGTGGGCTGATTGCCACTATTACAGGACTGCAGAAAACAGAAAGTCTCTCCCTCTCCGCTCCGTTTATTGGGAGAATATTAGACAAACAAACGCAGCTAAACTCACAAAGTGGAGAGAAATGTGAGAGTTGACACCGTTTGACTGATTGCAGTGTGTGTGTGTGTGTGTGTTCGAGAGGTTTGACTCTCAACTCCAGCACAACTACTCCGTCCTCTGTGCCACACATGACACATGTTGGCCCTCATGTTGACCCTCTTATCCAGTCGGACACACACACAAACTAAATGAGTCACATAGGCAACCGGCTGCAGGACGCAGACGGAATCAAATATGTTATCATGCTTCACTCACATCTTCCCAAATTGATTTTGATATGCACAACATATTTTCGCAGCGCATGTTTGCATGAGGTTAGGCCAGCGGGGAAATAAATACAAATAAAAAATACGTTAAAAAAAATTAATTAAAAGGCAGCATTTGTAAGTGAGGTCGCCACGGTGATGAAGTGAACAGGAAGCTCGTTGACTTGACGGAACAAGGAGAAATAATGGAACGACACGCCACTGGCCGAGAGCTATTCCTTCCAGAGCTGCAGTTCAGCCAGAGTGGACTTTCATGGCTCCATCTTAAGTCGTCCCAGTAACCGAGCAGCGGGGACCGGCCCTGCGATGGAACACGGACATTTCACTGTGAGGTTTTTAATGACGATACGTCTCACACCAGGTTTGAGCTCTGGAGAAATTAGACCCCAACACATCCGTCATATTAACATATATTCATAGTTTGTGGTGTGCATGTCTCATCCAGGAAGCCACAGCAGCCTCTCTTCCTCCCATTCCCTGCTCTCTCGCCACCCCCCCCCACACACACACACACACTCACTTCCTCTCTGTCCCCATCATTCATTCAGGGCCCTATAGCTACCAGGCTGTAATATAAGGAGATGAGTTTGAGAGGGGGCCAGCTTCCTCTAACAAAGAGTCAAAAGGACAAAGCGCGGCCTTTGTGAGTCAGAGCTATAGTAAAAGAATTAAGATAACTGTTCAATATTTATGAAAGTGAACTTGTCTCAGCAGCCCCCCCCCCCCCCCACACACACACAGCCTGTTGGGCCATTCATTATATGAATTGATTTAGTTGACTTCTCCCCGGTGGTCCCTCTGTGATATAAAGCATCCTCATTCCATCCAACCTGTGTGTGTGTGTGTGTGGCAGAGAAAGATATCCATGGGTGATTGTCAGAGAGAGAGAGAGAGAGAGAGATGAGGGGTGAAATGGTTGCTGTGTTCACAGGTGACCTGTGGGGGGATTATTTAAAGCCACACAGGATACTTAAATCCCACATCCCAGAGGACGTTTACATTATATGATTCAGTATTCACATCAAATCAGAGATCTGATATTTACCTAAATGGGAAATTACAACAGAATAACTAACTAGTTATAACTGGCTGGCTCTCGGGCCTGGAAGGTCATCTTTCCATCTTTCTGGTGGGGAAGGAACCGGAAGTGGAGCAGAGGACGGAGCAGGTGGTGGAGCAGGAGGTGGAGCAGGAGTTGGAGCAGGAGGTGGAGCAGGAGGTGGAGCAGGAGGTGGATCAGGAGTTGGAGCAGGAGGTGGAGCAGGTGGTGGAGCAGGAGGTGGAGCAGGAGGTGGATCAGGAGGTGGAGCAGGAGTTGGAGCAGGAGGTGGAGCAGGTGGTGGAGCAGGAGGTGGATCAGGAGTTGGAGCAGGAGGTGGAGCAGGAGGTGGAGCAGGAGGTGGATCAGGAGGTGGAGCAGGAGGTGGATCAGGAGGTGGATCAGGAGTTGGAGCAGGAGGTGGAGCAGGAGGTGGATCAGGAGGTGGAGCAGGAGGTGGAGCAGGAGGTGGATCAGGAGGTGGAGCAGGAGGTGGAGCAACATCGGGAGGCAACTGGGCCCAGAACGTGTCGCCCTCCGTGTGTTCTTCACTCAGCCACATCCCAAAGAAGGAAACATGGACGGCTCATAACCATGAGCGTCCTGAGATATCAGAGTTACTTCACACTTTAAACACACGACATGAAGCAACTTTGACTCCTTTCTGGATTGACTCCATCACTCCATCCATCCATCAATCCATCCATCACTCCATCCATCACTCCATCCATCCATCAATCCATCCATCACTCCATCCATCCATCCATCCATCCATGTGCGCCCATGGATCCATCCATCACCGATCCTGAAGCGCCGCCATCGTTAAGCATCTCTATTCTGTATCCCTCTCTCTCTCATTAACTTCTCTTCTTCCTCATCAATTCAACCCGTCTGTGACCCCCCCCCGCTCCCCCCCCCCGCCATCCCGCCACTCACCTCCCTTTAAGAGCCAATCGTTAAGCTTTCAGTCATCTTAACTTTGCATGTTGTCGAATCTCCAGAAGTCATTTAAGGATTTATGGTTAACAAATGCTAATCTACAGTCTTACTTCTAACTAATTTATCGCCCGCTCACTATCTCCTCCTCCTCCTCCTCCTCCTCCTCCTCCTCCTCCGTCACGGCCGATAGCTCCCTCATCCATCCGTGTACTTTTATTATGTGTATTTATTTTTACAGCCATATCTGTTCAGGCACCTTCTGACTCTAAGCCCACGACGATTTACAACCGTGTTCACGCGGAGGCGGCGGCACGGAGGTTTGAGATTAGCCATCAACGACCAGATTTACAAGTCTCTCTCAGACAATCCGCCTTCCATCCAACCGGAGGAGGATTCAAGGTTCAACTCCATGTAGAAAAAAATAAATAAAAAATCAACGCCTTTCTCCGCACGCAGTGGTGTGTGTTCAGGCCGCTGCCTGCAAGAGATGAACGTGTTGGTGCTTGAAGCAGCGAGAGCCTTCGACCCCGCGGCGCCGTATCAGAATCAGAATCAGAAACAGTTTTATTGCCAGGAATGTTTTCACAAACAAACGAGGAATTTTTTTTGGTGGAAGGTGCAACATTTTGGACATGACAAACAAACAACAATCAACACGACAGAAAGACAACAAATAATGTGAAGTGTTTGGGTGTGTGCTTCAAGTGGTGTGTTTTAGTTAAAGTGCATGTTAAAGTGACGTGTGTGGAGGTGGGAAGAAGAAGGAGGAGGAGGAGGAGGAGGAGGAGGAAGAGGAAGGAGCGGGAAGAAGGAGGAGAGAGGAAGGTGGAAGAAGAGGTGGAAGTCCTGGGGGTGACAGTCAGACAGTCCCGGGGTCCATTGATGAGCCCGACCGCCGTCGGAAAAAGCTTTGGTGTGGCGGGTGGTCTTGGTCATGATGGACGCAGCCTCCTCCCGAGGGAGGGACTCGAACAGGAGTGTCCAGGGTGGGAGGGTCAGCGACAATCTTTCGGCCCGCTTCAGTGACCTGGAAGTGAACAGGACCTGGAGGAAGGCAGATTGCAGCCGATAACCCTCTCGGCCGAGCGGATGATGCTCTGCAGCCTGCGCTTGTCTTTGGCTGTGGCTGCAGGGTGCCAGACGGTGATGGAGGAGCAGATGATGGACTCAACGATGGCCGTGTAGAATTGTACCATCATTCTCCCTGGCAGGTTGAATTTCCTCAGCTGCCTCAGGAAGAACATCCTCTGCTGGGCCTTCTTGGTGATGGAGCGGATGTTCAGCTCCCACTTGAGGTCCTGGGAGATGATGGAGCCCAGGAAGCGGTAGGACTCCACAGCGTCGGACGGGAGTCACACAGGATGAGAGGGCGAGTGGGGCTGCATTCCTCCTGAAATCCACAACCATCTCCACTGTCTTTAGAGCGTTGAGCTCCAGGTTGTTCTGGCTGCACCAGGTCACCAGGTGGTCAGTCTCCCACCTGTAGGCGGTCTCGTCCCACCAGAGATGAGTCCAATGAGGGTGGTGTCATCCATGAACTTTAGGAGCTTGACGGACTGGTGACTGGAGGTGCAGCTGTTGGTGTACAGGAGAACAGCAGAGGGAAGAACACAGCCTTGGGGAACCTGTGCTGGTGGTCCGGGAGCCTGAGACGTGTTTCCCCAGCCTCACGTGCTGCTTCCTGTCGGTCAGGAAGTCTGTGATCCACCTGCAGGTGGAGTCGGGCACGTGCAGCTGGGAGAGCTTGTCCTGCAGCAGGGACGGGATGATTGTATTGAAAGCAGAGCTGAAGTCCACAAACAGGATCCTGGCGTAGGTTCCTGGGAGTCCAGATGCTGGAGGATGTAGTGAAGGGCCATGTTGACTGTGTCGTCTGCAGTCCTGTTGGCTCTGTAGGCGAACTGCAGGGGTCCAGGAGTGGGTCGGTGATGGTCTTGAGGTGTGACAGGACCAAGCGTTCAAAGGACTTCATGACCACAGAGGTCAGGGCGATGGGCCTGTAGTCATTGAGTCCTGTGATCTTGGGTTTTTGGGGACGGGATGATGGTGGAGGCCTTGAAGCAGGCTGGAACGTGGCATGTCTCCAGGGAGGTGTTGAAGATGTCGGTGAACACCAGAGACAGCTGGTCAGCACAGTGCTTCAGGGTGGAGGGGGAGACGGAGTCCGGGCCCGCTGCTGCGGGGTTCTGCTTTTGAACAGCCTGTTGACGTCTCTCCAGGATGACGAGGGTCGTCGCTGAGTTGATGGAGGGTGCTCCAGAGGTGTGAGCCCCTGATGGGCTGGGGGAGGGTGGGCTGATGGTCTGTGGCTTGTTGATGGGGCTGTCTCAGGACTGCTCCATTGTCTTTCAAAGCGGCAGTAGAACTCATTTAGCTCGTCTGCCAGAAGCACATTGTTCATGGAGTGGGGTGATTTGGGCTTGTAGTTGGTGATCTGCCTGAGCCCTCTCCAGACAGAAGCAGAGTCGTTTGCTGAGAGCTGCTGTTGCAGTTTCTCAGAGTACAGACGTTTAGCATCTCTCACCGCCTTGCTAAACCTGTATTTGGACTCTGTGTACAGGTCCTTGTCCCCACTCCTGAATGCCTGGTCCTTCTGCAGTCTTAGCTTCCTGAGCTCCGCTGTGAACCAGGGTTTGTCGTTGTTATAACTCACCCTGGAGCTGGATGGAATACAGCTGTCCTCACAGAAGCTGATGTAGGAAGTTACAGCCTCTGTGTACTCATCCAGGCTGTTGGTAGCAGTCCTGAAGACATCCCAGTCAGTACAGTCCAAGCACGCCCGTAGATCCTCCAGAGCCTCACTGGTCCACTTCTTGAACTTCCTCACCACAGGTTTGCAGAGCTTTAGTCTCTGCCTGTATGAGGGAATCAGATGAACCATGACGTGGTCAGAGTTTCCCAGTGCAGCTCGAGGGACGGCGTGATAGGCCCTGCTGATTGTTGTGTAGCAGTGGTCCAGAATGCTCTTCTCTCTAGTAGGGCATTTAATTAACTGTCTATATTTAGGGAGTTCGTGGCTGAGGTTTCCTTTGTTAAAATCCCCGAGTACAATAACTAAAGAGTCCGGGAAGGTCCGCTCCACACACCGTATGTTACAGTGTCAGGGATACAACGAGGTTCGTTCCCTTCGAGGAAAAGGAAAAAGAAGGAACAAAAAAAGGAAGAAAAAGAAGTAGAAGAAGAAAAAAAGCCGGACCCCACCAGAGTGGCGCTGATGGGAGGAAAAAAAGGGAAGAGAGAACAAGGGGATGGATGAACAGAGCATCGCCCAGCTCTCAGAAAGCTTAGAATAGAAAGCCGGAGGGCTGTGAAGGAATCAATCACACCCACTGATCAATGAATTGATTAGTAAATCAGGTCCCATACAGTAAGTCAAGGCTGAAGCTCCATTAGGGAGGAGCTATGTCATCATTACAGATGACAATCCAAAAGGCTTTGGGTGGAAACCGCCGGTTCATTTCTCACCAGGGGCCTCACAGAGGGTCAATAACACCAGAACTGGGACGGTGAGTTTAAGTTAAGTCTTTTCTTCTTCTTCTTTTTCCCCGCGTCGACTCATCCGTAGACTGCGCGATGGATTTTATGACAAAAAGTTGTACGTGCGGCCAAACGAGTGGACACCGTGCTATGAGTATACAGCACACACCAGGAACAGCTCCAGTCTGACCAGCACCGGTTCTCCCGCGTGCCACACCTTCACTTCTAGGACTGCGATCCACAGCCGTCCTGATGGGAGTTCCTTCTTTATCGCTCCTTAAGAGAGGACGTGACATTTTAACGTGAACAATAACATCGGTTTCACTTCGAATGGGTGAAATGAGGAATTCATTTTCGTTGCTGCTCTATTCCCAGAGTAAACGGTGGGGTTTTGCACATGTTTGCACGCGAGAGACGTTCACACATTTGGATTTTTTTTACATTCAAGAAGCGGGAAGATCCATCCGACTCACTGGGACAGTTCATTAGAAACCCATCGATGACGTCACGGGGAACACATCCTTATGGCATGCAGTCGACAGGTCAATACTCATCAACCAGAGCAAAACGTACCGCGACACGCACACACACGTTTAACCACAGTTATGCATACACACCGATAATCAACCGCACACACCTAAACCACACAAACTGTGCATAAAGAGACACATTTATTCACTCCTGTCTCCCACGGTAGTCTTGATCATGGTAGTTGACAGGATGTGGTGTTCAATGGTTAAGGGAATCTGCTGAGGCAGTCGTAACACACACACACACACACACACACCCCCACACACACACACACACCGCTCCTCCAGCCGGCTCCAGTACGTTGCCTAAGGGACTGCATGCTCTGCTCTGCTCTGCTCAGCCCCGTGATAATGAGCCATTTTACTGAAAGCTGTGTGATATAATATATCAGTTATTGTTTCCCGCTCTGGTGTCAGAAGAGCTTAAAGGCCAATTCAGCTCTTTCTTTCTTTTTTACAAGTTTTTCATTGGCTGCAAATGTCCGCCGGGCTCAGTGAGTCATGTTGCCAAACACACGACAGTCATCTCAATCAGTCCCGTTTGAAGAGTTGTGCTCATCGTCAATGCAGTGATCACATGATGATGGTTTCTGTGGGTTTCACTCTCTTGCGTTAGGATGACTTGAAGATGAAGGGAAGTTAATTGGATGTACTGCATACTAATTAATAATAAAACCAATTCCTATATATATATAGTATATATGGAAGAGACAGGGGGAGGAGGAGATTCAGAAGGTTGGTTTGAGGAGGTCGGATGCCCCAAATCAAGTGAGATGGAGAGACGGGGTGAGAGAGATTGCTGCGAGAGGGAGGTCAAAGCGGCCACCGACATTTTTTGGAGACAAACCCGGTTTAAAACTGGACAAAGAAGAAGAAGATATGCCGGATGAAGAATCCAGATTTTCTCTCCGTTCCAGCCGTCAGGCGTGTGAAGGAACAGGAAGCCACTTGGCTGATGACAGGACACCCGGCCTTTAACTGACCGACGTGCATCCAATGAGCGCCGTCTCTATAGTTCCAGTGACTGGACAATAGAAGCACGATGAATGCACTAATAAGGACTTCTGTAATGTCTCTCGCCAGTTAAAAAAGATCTTCATTTAATAGGTTCAGTTATATCCGACTGCGTCAACTTAGCGCCATCTCTCACCTTCATTGCCCATCCGTCTCCCATCGAGACCATCAGATATGACACTGCAATTGGATTAAAAAAAAATATATATATATATATCCTATAATTAGCAGAGATAAACAATATAATTGGCAGTATGCAAGGCGGTCAAGATCCACTCTCAATTACGACGAGTAGGTGTGTAGTTATGAACGTGTGCACACTTATCTAGGAATGTACACTGTACAGGACAGAGGTGTATGTGTGTGTGTGTGTGTGTGTGTGTGTTTCCGACAAACACATGCATATCCACTGTGTGTGTGTGTGTGTGTTGCTGACATCTGGTCCTGTGCATATTTGTTTACTTCTCTCCGTCATGTGTGTGTGTGTGTGTGTGTGTGTTTACTCTTGAGTGCCTTCCTCGGCCTGTCTGACTTCTCGTGGCATTGTGAGAGCGCAGAACGCCAGGAGAGCTGCCACTTTGGTGATTATCGATGAAAGGACGAGGAGGAGAGACGGAGGAGCTCGAGGAGGAGGGATAAAGAAAGAGGGAAATAAAAAGACTTGCGCACGGCGAGGTCGGCGATGATGGAAGAAAGGTAGAGGGAAGGATGGAGAGATTGTAATCCAACGAGAGAGAATGGGGAGGACTCACTCGAGTAGAGTGCGTGGCAGGTTTTACTCGCCTTCTGACAAACCTTGGCGAGTTTAAAATGGATATAATGCATTTTTTTCCTCTCCATTGAGTTTTTGGACAAATTCTCCACGTGACGCGCGGCTGCTTTGTATTCCCTCTTATTGAACTCGACGTTGCCAGCCACTTTGCTCCGTACTATCGGCGGCAGCTTCTAGAAGCTTTTTGAGGACCACGACAAATAGATAAGGAGGTTTTGTTCGTTTTTCGTCCACAATCATTTATTTATTAATCTGGAGGCTGTTTTCTCTCTTTTTCCCTCTCAATACTTAATTTCTCCCCACCCTTTTTTGTATATTGTATCCTCTCCCTCTTTCCATTTTCTCTGATTCCCCTCGACTGCCCCACTACTATTACCAGTTTGCATAATCAGGTTGGAGTTCGTATCGACTTTAGGAAACACTTGAAGATCCAACGATCATTTACAGCACATGTTGCGCAACAGAGCCAATAAACACACCTGGAATGTTCAAAGCCGTCTCAACGATATTTGGAGATTGAGGCGTTTTGATTGGTTCACAATGTCCACACGAGCGCTGAGTAACATGCAAGGAAACATTGCACCTCAAAAGTTGGCACAGCCTTTGATTTGAATAGGTTTCCCTCAGCCTAAAGCAAACTGAAACATAACCAGCTCAGAGGAAACCCTTTCATCTTTTGGAGGAGCCCACCTCAGGGTTTGTTCACGGCTTCTATCATTGATGACAATACTGCAGCTTCCAGAACAAAATGCAGCTGACCTTAGCGGGGATGCACTATCGTAGCGACGGTTCGCTCCGCCAGTCAGAGCGAATAAGCATAACAGCCGTTACTCGGCTGTGCAGGTCATAAATGCACTCCGCTACTTCAACGCACTGCACACATAGCTCTTCTCCCTGTGTGTCTTTCTTTCTCTCGCTCTCTCCATCTCAATTGTGCTCCTCTGGTTTCCGCTCTGATCCAAGGTGACTCCTGGAGAGCGGCCCCTCTGATGCGTGCAGAGAGGAAGCCCGGCTCAAGTATTTGTCGAGCAGCAGATTTCACGAGCGGCGGCTCCCTGTTTGAAGAGTCAAACACACGATGCGCCCTCCCCTCCGGAGCAGAGAGGAAACCGCGGAGTCTCAACGGCAGTATTATATACGCAATCTGTGGGATTTACAATTGAACACATGTCCAGGCTGGTGAAAGCAAATAAGTTGCTTGGTTACATGTCGGGGCGGACTGGGGGGGAAAGTGGCCCTGGAGTTAGGCCACTCTAGCGTCGCCGCTAGGCCGCGACCAGGCAGTGGCCAACTCGGGAAAACAGCCAGACACTTCACAGTATTTTGGATCGCACGCTAAAAAAATGACTGTCAGCGAGCGAGTGACAAAAGTGTTGAGTCGGCTAGTGAATGATATTTAATAACATTTAATAACATTTAATAACGCCTTAAACAAAGTTAGAATGACGGAAGAGTGGACGAGTAAAGACGATGGAAACCAGAAGTGTGAATACAAGAGAGGAGTAAATGTCTGTCAGTGATTATTGACACATATGCAAATATAAATTAAGTGATAAGAAACCCCCCAACAATGAAGAATAGGCCTTTTGGGGGAGAAAACTAAAAGAAAACCGTTCTCTGTATATTTATTTGGAGCAACTTTAGGTAATACGCTGCATCACTCGCCTTGACTATTTGTGGTTTTTCCGCGTCATTGGCGGTAGAAGGGGCGTGGCTTATCTCTGTGGAAACAGTTATCATTTCTGCCATCCACCATGGAAGAAATATACCACTTTTTCTGCTTTATACATCAAATGCCCTCAAGTCTGGGTTCATGACATCATCGGTAGGCTCACACCGCTCGGGGACTTTCACAGACTACGTAGTGGAAGCAGCCAGTTAGATCCACCAACGGCACCCCGTCAGCGATGACGATAATGAGCATGATGATAAGCTTCTCAACGCTGATTGGCTTTTCGCAACTCGGCGTCGGGCGAATATCAGAGGTCAGAGGGAGGGCCGATTGGTGATGGAGGTGGGCCGGTATTGGACCAGCCCAACCCTGGCAGCCTCCCCTATGGCCGGCCCACCCCTGGCATCATGAAAGCTTACATCTCAGGAGGGCCTTTCCTCTCGTCTGCGACGAAAGGGTTTGGTACCTTTTTACTTTAGAGATCTATTTAGAAGAAGAACTGAAGGAGTGCCATGAGCAGCAGAAGCCAACACGGGGGAAAGAGCAGTACATATGGTAAAAAACTAAAGTTTCTAGAAAAGAATTTAAAAAATACTTGGAAGTGTTCAGATTTGAAAACACAGGGAGCAAAATATGACATAAAACCTCAGCGAACACATAAATAAATGAACTGAACCATCTTTTATATAAAAGTACACGTTAGAAACAAAAATATCAAAAGTAAAATTGGACTCTTACAAAATGTTATGTTATATAATATTGACACATTATTACTGAAACAATGCAATAAGAATGAATTTAATGAAATGTAACTAGTGTGTGTACTGTTATCTTTAATAAATAGATTACTGTGAACGTAAAGGAGTAAAGAGCACAATATATCCACCTCAGATTTTCACGACGCGATTATCATGCGTCTTGCAGGGAAATAATATTTATCTGGGTTAATCATCTGATGTTTATTCAAATACCTCTGAGATACGACCCGTAGACGATTGATGGGCCTGCATCATTGGGGCTATTTAGCATAATCCCCTCTCTGTATATATTTTAAATGACTCCTTCCTGCTTTCATAGATCTCTAAAAAAAAAAAAAGATAATTTTACAGAGGAGAGATACCCTAAACACCATGACCTCACTCATCTGGGCCAATGGGTGAACAGATTCCCTGCAATCACACCACTGATATCTGAGGGGAAATAAGCCGGTGAGGTTTTAGTCACTTAATGAACACATTTTGTCTCTAAAGAATGAATAATACATTCAAACATTCCCAAGTGTTGATTTTGCTTTGACAAATTAAAGTGAAAGATTCTTTTTATTTGTAGCTGTCGGTCTCTGGATGATGATTATAGCTTTACTCAGCATGAAAAACAGTTACTATGTGTCTTAATGATATAGGCAGCATGTGTCATCAGTGCTATTTGGCATGACGCGTAAAGATAGTTATGAGCCATATTATATAATCATTTCAGAATAATTTTACAATGTCATTTGTGGTTTGTTTTTAAACCTCTCTCCTAGACTCTCCTTATTTCATCCCTTGTCCTCTTGTCGTCTGCTCTTCTTCCTACATTTGGCCATCTGTCATTGGACAGAGGAGACAGGAAACAACAGACAGGGGAGACTTCTAATTGGTCCTTAGAGGATTAGGGCCTGTGGAAAGGAAGGCTCTTTGGTGTAGTACTGATTAGGAAACAGCAGGTGTTGGGGTGGCAGGGTGCTGGCTCGGAAACAGAGGTCAAGGCCTCCGAGAGGGCCCTGAAGGGACTCCTGAGGGTCCCCAGAAAATGTAACTTCATTTTGCCGTATGTTCTTTCATCGCAGTGAGAGCAGGCAGCTGTGTGGAAGTTTCCAAACTAAATCATTGACGCAGTAATCCCACGCTTTCCTCCACTCGCTCTGCGTGATTCGTCACACCGACAACTTCATCTCACCGTTTAACGTCTGGACTTTCCTTTATTTTTTTGAGGGACAAGAGCCAATAAGAATCATCTTGTCTGCATGTTATACATCGCATAGTTCAAATCCCTGTACCGTTGATCTAGGTCCTTTAAGTTAGACCTCAAGTCAGCAGACCTTTTGTGAGATGACTGACCGCATGTGTTTATGTAACACACAGAGTTAGAGGAGCACAGCTGGAGCCTTAAATGCAATGATTGAAGTTACAAAATGATGGTATAGAACTAGAATGATCTATTTCAGTTGCAGTTTACATCCACGTATGTTCAATACGTCAAAGCATTTCATCCTTTTTGACGTGTGAAACATTATAAACCTACGGATAGTGGAGTTAGGCCAACAAATGGATGCGAGGTCAAAGTGACCTTGACCTTTGACCAGCAATTTCACACTGTAATTCATCCTTGTGGCAGCTAGGGGGGGTGGGGCCTCTAATTGGCCTTGGCTGATTGGTAATCAGCCAGCTTCTCTGGCTGATTGGCAACCAGTCAGCAGCCGACGTTGCTCCCATAAAAGGAGCAGTAGAGAGTGAGGTGAGAGTGTAGAGTGAGCAGAGGCGCCGTCTTGCGGTCTTCTGTGAATTAAATAAAGAATGTTGCCGAACAGAACCTTGGTCGTTGCTGATTCTTGGTGCTTTTGGGGGAAACCCACGGGTCGGAAGCTGTCGCAATCCTTCACTGTATAAATGTGTTTGTGGTTTTTTAAAAATAGCAAAACAGAAGCACAAACTGCATTGTGTCGCATAATGAGAAGTGTGTGTCACATGAGGAGTGAGCTGCACAGCGCCATTAAACATGTAAGAGTTGTGTGTCCAAGTTGAACCGATTCTTCTTGACGCCACAATTTCAGGTACCAAAACTTCTCTGATCGACAGCTCCCATCTGTCAAAACACGGCCTTTAAAATATACATCATCTGAACTGTGTATGTTGTGTATTATAGTCGTCTTTATTCTGAATGATCAGTTTGCTGTCTGGATCTAGATTATAGATTAGTTGTGTCATCTCATTGAGACAGACACTGGATTATACAAACAATGTACATATTTTATAAACGCTGTATAATGTTCATAATGCACACATGAAAGTACAAAACCGACCTCTTCTTCCATTGAGCTTCGAGAAAGCGGCTGAATGATTACTCAAGTATTACTGTTTACATACAGGGAAAACACTTTAAAAGCATAAAAAGATTTCTCCCAATAGTTGATTAATTAAAGCAGCAGTATGGCACTTCTTTTACTTTAGACCGTCCCCAAGAATCATCTCAAGAAAAACAACTCTTTGCATTTGGTTATTGTTTATTTGAGTGTAGAAATATTGTACATAAGAAAATGTATCTAATATTATAACTAGGGCTGTCAATCGATGAAAAAAAATTAACTAATTAATCTCACATTTTGAAATTGCGATTAATCGCAATTAAAAGTTAAAAGTTAAAAGTTCATTCTTTTTAAAGACCAAACTTCACACAGAGCTGTGTTTTCAAAGAGGCTCCTACATATACAGTGCCAGCGAGGTATTTAATATCGTGGATGATAATAATAATAATAATAATCATTTATTTTATATAGCGCTTCTCAAGACACTCGAAGTCGCTTTACAGTTCAGAGTCCAGTAGTCATACACACACAGTCATACCGGTGGTGGTAAGCTACATCAGTAGCCACAGCTGCCCTGGGGCAGACTGACGGAAGCGTGGCAGCCAATCAGCGCCTACGGCCCCTCCGACCACCACCAACATTCATTCACATCCATACGAACCGGGGTGAGGCTGCGGTGCATGTCTTTATGATGGTGGGGGAAACCGGAGTACCCGGAGGAAACCCACACAGGTACGAGGAGAACATGCAAACTCCACACAGAAAGGACCTGGAATGACAGGGACGACCGGGATTCGAACCCAGGGCCTTCTTGCTGTGAGGCGACAGTGCTAACCACTGAGCCACCGTGCATCAGATTAGTAAAAAAAAAAAAAGTATATTGAGACCCCATTGGTCCTGTCATCTTTAACATTGAACACAGCAGAACCAGTGGCCTTGATAACTGACTGACATTCAAATATGTCACGTTAACCCTCTGGAGGCTGGGCTCATTTTATACATTTTACAAAAAAAATTAAATTCACCGTTTAACCCTTGTGTTGCCTTCGGGTCATTTTGACCCGAATCAATATTACACCCTCCTGCCGCCTTCGGGTTAATTTGACCCCATTCAATGTTTAATGTCGGTGTTCTTTCGGTAGTCAACAAACAAACATAAAGTGCCTCACACTTAAACTTGGAAAACAATATTAATTCTAATAATTTTCTGGAGGTTTTAATTGCTGGCGTCAAATTGAACCCAAAGGGTAAAATATGTTAGTAAATATAAAGGTAACAGGAGGGTGAAACATTGAATCGTGTCAAAATGACCCAAAGGCGGGGGGAGGGTGTAATATTTAATCGGGTCAAAATGACCCGAAGGCAACACAAGGGTTAAAAGTGTTTCCCTTCTTTTTAAAGACAAAACTTCACACAGAGCTGTGTTTTCAAAGAGGCTCCTACATATACAGTGCCATCAAGGTATTTAATATCGTGGATGATAAATTGTTTCTTCAGTGAAACATCAGATTAGTAAAAAAAAAAGAAGTATATTGAGACCCCATTGGTCCTGTCATCTTTAACATTGAACAGCAGCAGAACCAGTGGCCTTGGTAACTGACTGACATTCAAATATGTCACGTTAACCCTCTGGAGGCTGGGGGCAATGAACACTCAGTAAATCACCTGGGAGGTCCTTTGTGATTTACTGAGTGTTCATTGGTTTTTTTTCCCCCGAAATGTTGACAGACAAACGGATTGACCAATCACGTTGAAGGTTTCGTGTGTCGCGTTCTTTCCGCGCCGCGTCACCCGACACGTCGCCCCTCGGTTCCTCTGTGTATCAGAGGGGGAGACAGGAGGAAGGAGGAGCAGGAGGAAACCCGACTGATTCATCCACGAGTTAAACTGATTTCTGCTCCTTATTTTCGCGGAGAAATGATTGTTTTAAAAACGGAAACAGTGTTAAACCGTACTGCCGCGGTTTAAAATAAAAAATAAAATTGCGTTAAAATATTTTAGTGCGTTAACGCGGCCAAATTAATCGCATAGATTAACGCGTTAACGCTGACAGCCCTAATTATAACATAAATCCATTTAATTTGAAACCTTCAAAATAAGAGCACAGGATATTTTTCTTAAATTTCTTTAAGAGAAGGTGATCATATTTCTTTCAAGCCATCAGGGGCACAGACTAAAATTGCAAAATAGGAAGAGCATAGATACAGATTACCTGTATTCCATTGTGTCGGCTCTGACTAAGAGACAACATGTTTTGTTTTGTTCATGTTAAACCAATATTGTTCTCTCAAAAGCTGATTGTTCTGCGCACATGATGAAAGAGTTTTGTTCTGCCGTCATGTTGTTGTCTGAAGTTTGAATTGGCACGCCTGAAAATGGCGGGATGGTCAAGTGAAGCTACGCCAACAATATGCGGCGCTGTGAAATATGTATGCTACTCAAATAAACATGGGTCCTTTCAAACAGAGGGCGAGGAACGTTGTGCCGGCTGTAAACTCTGCAACAGACGGGTGACCGGACTTGACTTCAAATTAAAAACCACCTCGGGATGATGAAACCCTGCACAGAGAGTGTAACTGCCATGAATGTTATTTATGTCATTTGTAGTAAGTTTGGTTGAATATATTATTTGTACAACTCGTTTATTGAATGTTGGTTTGTTTTTGTTTTATATGTGGTGGGAACTGTTTGCGTGTCCTGTGTTGCGCTGGGACGCATTTGATTGCAACAATCGCAGGTGAACATGTGGTTGAAGCTAGAAGTGCAAGTAAGTGAAGCTAGGAAGAGTAAGTAAGTGAAGCAAGTAAGAGAAGCTAGAAGTGCAAGTAAGTGAAGCTAGGAAGAGTAAGTAAGTGAAGCAAGTAAGAGAAGCTAGGAAGTGCAAGTAAGAGAAGAATACATGTTTAAGTGGACCCATTCCCTCGTGGTTTATGTGCAGCCAGTGAGGTACGTTTATGTTTTATGTTAATGTTTTCGTCGCATATATTCGTCTACTGTATTTTATGTAATGTCAACGTCAACCTTGTTAAATGTATTTTGTACAGTTCGACGGTGGATTGAAGGTGGATGGCGAAGTGCGCCCGCATCCAATAAACATCTGTCAGTAAAGAAAAAGAACAACGGTGGCGTCTAATTCCTGGAGGGAGTGGAAGTCGAACTCAAGCCTGCTGATTCCCCGGACCTGCTCGTGCAAGACAGCTCGTCAAGACGGAGTCACAGCCACACTGTTAAAGGACACACCAGTTCATCCATTTTTCATGAAGACGTCCGTAAGTCAGGCACTTAAGTGTGTGTTCTGAAAGGTGACACGGATTGAAAAAAGTACAATGGACTACGAAGGGCTGTGTGTAGCCAAATAACATAACAGTGTTTAGCAAGATATTAAGAGTCATTAATGCAAGATATTTAGTGATATTGATCATTAATTATTTCATTATAAATAGTTAATTGATTTCCTTAAGAAAAGTGCATTTTTCGTTTATGTGCATTTAAGAAAGCTGCCATTTGAAGTGAAGTTTGAAATTCTGTATTTTATTTGAAGGGTTAATTTGAAAGACAGTAACCTAACATGGCATATCCTATTCTCTTGAGTATGTTTGGAAAATGTGTATTGTAAACTGCACTGCAACTTAAGACAACTTGATTGTGTACAGGCTATCTTCAAATAATTTAAAATGTCACAAATGAGTGAAGTCAATATAAAGGATCACTTGTAGAACAAGTAGCAGAGGCAGAGCAGAGAGATGACTCTAGCGTTGTACAACAAGCAGAACAGTTTGAAGAGCCTCGACGAAGTGATAGAGCCCGTACATTAACAGAAAAAGGGAAAGAATTGCAGAAAGAAAAAACAAGAGCTTCTACTTCACTTTGACAATATTTACGAGCGCTGGAAGGCCTTAACTAAGTTGGCTAAAAAATCTGTTGTCAAACAAAATCCTAGCAACATCCTACAAGATCACATCAGCACTATTGAAAGAGAATCATCTGAACTGAATATTGTTTATGAAGATTATCGAAGGATCGACAGCCCACCTCATGAGATGCGCCGCAAGCTGGATAAATGTATATCAGTCACAAAGATTGTTGTACACAATGCACAGTCTCAAATTCAAGGAACAAAGGAGGAACTGATTTGGCCTGATGCAAGCTCTGTATTCGCATCTACAATGTCCAGTGTTTCATCTCCGGACTCAAAGTGTTCTAAGGCTACTTCCATTCGCTCTAACGTTTCCTCCGTTAAAAGACAAGAAGCCGCTGCGGAGTATGCAGCTACCAGAGCTGTATTGAAGATTATGGCCGAGCAAGACTGCCAGCAAGAGAAACTGCAAAGACTTGAAGTTGAGGACAAGCAGATAGTTGCAGACCAAGAAGCAGCTGCATTATCTCGCCGTCAAGGCGAAAGAGAAGAGACTGAACGTAGGATAGAAAAGGAGACAAAAGAAGCTTCTCTCTTAAAGAAACAGCAGGAAGAGAATGCTGCAAGAAAAGGTTCTGTAGAAGAGTTGAAAAGAGAGCTTGGACGTTTAGAGGAGCAAAAAAGACTGGATGCAGCCAGAGCAAGGCTTCAAGTCTACGATGAAAATGAGTTTTACCCAGACCAAAGGCTGAGTCCACATAAGTATGAGCTGCCTAGGTTCGAGCAAGCAACTGACCAGGTGAATCCTGTGTATCAGGACCCACAACCACTAAGAAGAGATGTGGCTCCAAGAAGTGTGCTTCAAAACGACACAGGAGAGCTTGTTAAAGTCCTGGCTGAGGCCATATCAGCGAATAGGCTTCCCATTCCAGAGCCTACAATCTTCAGTGGGGATCCACTCAAGTTTAATCATTGGAAGTCTTCATTTCAGACCCTAATTGAGAGAAAAAATATTCCAACTGCAGAGAAAATCTTCTTCCTTCAGAAATATGTGGGAGGAGCAGCTAAAGAAGCAGTAGAAGGTTATTTCCTGATTGATGCAGAAGATTCATATCACGCAGCATGGAACGTGCTCAAGGAACGTTACGGCGAGCCTTTTGTGATTGCCAAGGCCTTCCGAGACAAACTACATGCATGGCCAAAATTAGCTCCGAAGGAAAGTGACGACCTAAGAAGATTTGTGGACTTTCTACGTAGTTGTGATTTCGCTATTGCTCACAATGAGAGCTTAAAAGTTCTTAATGATGCTATTGAGAACCAAAAACTAACTGCCAAACTACCTGACTGGTTAAGTACCAGATGGAACCGAAGGGTCACACAATACCAACTGGAACACAGAAGGTTCCCAAGCTTTAATTATTTTGTGACATTCCTGTCAATGGAAGCTAGTATTGCGTGCAACCCTATAACATCTTACAACGCATTACGACAAAGCGAACCTGATAAAGCAAAGATCAAGAATCAAACCCCTTTGTCTTACAAGAACCAAACTGTAGGTGCCAAGATCTTCACAACCAACACCAGTGAAAGAAACATAGTCACATGTGTGTTATGTAAGAAATTAGGACACAGTCTACACAAGTGCCACAGATTCAATGAAAGGACTGTCGCTGACAGAGTCAAGTTCATTCAGAGTGAGAGACTGTGCTTCGGATGTTTAAAGCCTGGACATCAATCCAAGAGCTGCAGTAGCCGGATGATCTGCGACACCTGTTCAAAAAGTCATCCCACATGCCTACACGAAGATCGCTCAAAACAAGAACAAGAACCAAAGAGAGAGCTATCTAAATACACAAGTTATGGCAAGGAAAGAAAGCTACAGCCAACACAACTGCAAGACGTTGTCAAGGAAACCACATCAAACAGAGTTGTGCAAGATGGTAATACTACACAGACATCAGCGATTGTACCTGTCTATGTGTCAACGCAAGATGATCCAAGTAAAGAAGTTCTTGTCTACGCTCTGCTAGATTCACAAAGTGATTCTTCCTTCATTCTCGAAGAAGTGGCAAACGTTCTAGATACGAACACAGAACAAGTGAAGCTGAAACTATCTACCATGTCGTCAAAAAGTACAATTGTACTCTGTAAAAGACTCAAAGACCTACAAATAAGAGGGATATTCTCCTCCAAGAAGATCACAGTGCCAACAATGTACACTCGTGAATTTATCCCTGCTAATCGGACACACATTCCAACTTCAGAGACCGCTAAAGCATGGCTTCATTTGGAGCATCTTGCAGAACACATTGCGCCGCAAATGGAGTGTGAAATTGGTCTGCTCATCGGATACAATTGCCCACAAGCCCTAATGCCTAAAGAAGTCGTATGTGGGGAAGAAAACCAACCCTTTGCTCAGAAAACCGATCTAGGTTGGAGTATCGTAAGTTATGGTGACCCGCAAGAGCACTACAGTGACGCAATTGGAGTAAGTCACCGCATCATTGTAAGGAAAGTGACACCTGAACCCAAATCAACAATCAAGCTCAAAAGTGAGGTTCACTATGTTTGCAAGACTCAGATCAAGGAAATGATCAGTCCAGAGGATGTAATTAAGGTGCTAGAATCTGACTTTAGTGAAAGAGTTGAAGAAGATGCAACAGTCTCTCAGGAAGATCTTCACTTCTTGACTAAACTGAGAGATGAAATCAAACAAAAACAAGATGGACATTATGAAATGCCCTTACCTTTCAAAAAAGACAAACCAAATCTACCGAATAATAGGTCATGTGCTGTTCAGCGTCTAAAAGGTTTGGAACGAAAGCTCAAGAGAGACCAGAAATACTGCTCAGACTACATGCACTTCATGAAAGATATCATTGCTCGTGGTGATGCAGAGAAGGTTCCCGAAGAAGAACTCAACAATCAACCAGCCTGGTATATTCCCCATCACGGAGTATACCACCCTCACAAGCCTGGGAAGATACGAGTCATCTTTGATTGCTCAGCAAGATTCCAAGACACGTCATTGAATGACCACCTTCTTACTGGGCCTGAGCTCACAAACACCCTGGTGGGAGTTCTCTGTAGGTTTCGCAAGGGCCCGATCGCTATTATGTGTGATGTTGAGCGGATGTTCCATCAGTTTCATGTAAGGCCGGAAGACCAAGATTACCTGAGGTTCCTATGGTGGGAGAATGGTGACCTGGCGTCTCCGCCATCAACTTTCCGGATGAAAGTCCATCTGTTTGGGGCAGCCTCCTCACCCGGCTGTGCCAATTTTGGTCTTAAACATCTAGCAATTGAAGGTCAAGATCAATTCAACCAAAAAGCTGTCAAATTCATTCAAAGGAATTTCTATGTTGACGATGGACTAGTGAGTGTAATGTCTGATGCTGAGGCAATTCAACTCGTCAAGGAAGCAAGAGGTCTGCGCAGCAAAGGCAAGCTAAGACTACACAAGTTTATCTCCAACAGCAAGAATGTATTGAATTCAATACCAAAGGAAGAGTGTGCTGAAAGTGTCAAAGACCTTGATATGGCTTTGGGAGAGCCACTCATGGAAAGAGCTCTCGGTGTTCAATGGTGCGTGTCATCTGATGACTTTCAGTTCAGAGTTACAGTTAAGGAACACCCATTGACCAGAAAAAGGAGTATCTCCTTAATCTTCAGCAAAGACCAATATGGCAAAAGGATAAGAGCGAAGGTTGGCGAAGGTTAACGACATTGTCATCCTACAAGAAGAAGGCTCTCCACGAAATCAGTGGAAATTAGCAAGAGTAGCACAGGTGTACCCTAGCACTGATGGAAGAGTCAGAAAGGTAAAACTGTTAATTCGTGACTCAACCTTAAATAGCCAGGGAAAACGCACCACTAAGTCAGTCTATCTTGACAGGCCCGTACACAAGACAGTTTTACTGCTGGAAGCAGAATAAATGTCATGGTTATTTTTGTGAAGTGAAATCTCAAAGAATGTGATTTGGTGGGAGTGTAACTGCCATGAATGTTATTTATGTCATTTGTAGTAAGTTTGGTTGAATATATTATTTGTACAACTCGTTTATTGAATGTTGGTTTGTTTTTGTTTTATATGTGGTGGGAACTGTTTGCGTGTCCTGTATTGCGCTGGGACGCATTTGATTGCAACAATCGCAGGTGAACATGTGGTTGAAGCTAGAAGTGCAAGTAAGTGAAGCTAGGAAGAGTAAGTAAGTGAAGCAAGTAAGAGAAGCTAGAAGTGCAAGTAAGTGAAGCTAGGAAGAGTAAGTAAGTGAAGCAAGTAAGAGAAGCTAGGAAGTGCAAGTAAGAGAAGAATACATGTTTAAGTGGACCCATTCCCTCGTGGTTTATGTGCAGCCAGTGAGGTACGTTTATGTTTTATGTTAATGTTTTCGTCGCATATATTCGTCTACTGTATTTTATGTAATGTCAACCTTGTTAAATGTATTTTGGACAGTTCGACGGTGGATTGAAGGTGGATGGCGAAGTGCGCCCGCATCCAATAAACATCTGTCAGTAAAGAAAAAGAACAACGGTGGCGTCTAATTCCTGGAGGGAGTGATAGAGAGTGCATTCAAACTACGAATAAGAGGAGCACAAAGTCAAGTACAATTGTTTTTTGTGTAAATGTTTTTGCTGCGTCGGGCCGTTATCGGGCCGATATCCGGTGATCTGGTCTTGGCACAAACGGTTTTGCGGCTCCACGTTGTAGCTCGGTCCTTTCTACCTGACTGAAAAGTAATAATCCATAAAACAAAGAATATCTTTGGTCATTTTAGGCATTTGAACAGGTCATTTTTCTCAGTTGGAAATATAAACACCCGTAATGTATTATGGTGTAGCAGCCGATGTGGTTGGAGCCTCTGACTCAGACACAATCCTCACACGCCCTGGCTAAATGACCAGTTTAATTATAGAAAAATGTCCATTCTTTCTCCATTTTCTCACTCCATTACCCTTAACTTCTTTTCCTCCTTGCATTTTCACGGCTCCCTCTCCACCAGCACTGTGCAATCTGTCAGTCGTGCGCAGCCCCTGTCCAGCGTTCAGCTAACACCCGCCTCATCCTGCCATCTCCGAGGCTGTTAACGGGCTAATTACAGAATATATTGGCCGTCAGAGCCTCCTAATCCTACGCTCCCATTCACTTCCGCCCATTAAGGGTCCCAGAGGGATTACTGTAACAATCACACCACCTTCTCTCCTTGATGGTATATGGGGATTTAGTATTTAAATCTACAGTGCGTCACCGGAAGCGATGACGGCGCTGTCACAGAGAGGGGGAGCGAAAAGAGCCGCTGAGACCGGGGAAGTTGTCCTCCCGCAAAGAAAAGGCTGTCATACGTATTGTTAAGGAGAAGCGTTACAAGTACTGCTTGGGTCGTGGAGCCTGTCCTTAAATGCAGTTTCAGTAGAAATGGAACAGTATTAAACCTCCAGCATCCGTCCTTATCTTGAACTACAGGGACAATGATTTCCTTTCTGAGAAATGACACAATTAAAATCAGTTTATTGGTCCCATTCAGCTCATTTGCTGATGATTCGTTGGATCCTTTAAAGGTTGAGAAGAGACGATAACTTGTAGAACACATAATCTTGGGTATGGCAGACAAGTAAAGCCACTTGTTTCGACAACAAGTGGTAAAAAACTGTGGCTTGGGACTAAAACTGTCTTCAAATTGGAAAAACTTCACAGATAACATTTTTAAAAAACTGTTAGAAACAGTATCTAACATTTTGAAGGCCATGCCACATATAATATCAAATACAAGAATGCTACATTTTTCACGATTATGCTTTTGACACCAATCCAATGGAAGAACCAGGGATCCGTGGCAGCTGGTTCGGATCTGTGCTTCATCTGCAGAGTGAACAAATCAGGTTTCCAAAAGAAATGTCAACGGGACTCTCTCCATCCTGAGCAGTTCTGTGAACAGATGGTATTTTTGTCCCGGCCATCTTCCAAGGCAGCTATTTTCCATGGCACTTTCCTTCATGATGGCTGCAATCACTAACAATCGGATTTTTGGCAAATATCTGACTTTGGGTACATTCTGTATGATATTTTACGACATATTTATGGTAAGCACTTCGGGGGCTTAGAAAAAGTGACTAGAACATTAAATGCGTAAAACATTTCAAACTAAAACAAAAACAAATAATTAATGAATAATTCATCAAGTAATTTTGTGCATGTTATGTAATAGCATGTATTTTTCACTGGCTGCATGCATATGCTACCATGAGTGGGTATAACGATGGGGGGTTTCATGTCCCCACATGTTCATTATTATATTATAGTGTCATGTTTTCTGTACCAATGTTACATTGTTTACACAGTTATGTTACATTAATCTAAATACATGTGAAGTTTCACACTGCGTCAAATGCGAGATCTCTTGTGTATTACATCCAGCAACTTTTATCGTCACAGAGCCTTTCTATGTCTTTCCTACCTGCCTCTTCATCCACAACACTAATATAAAGCTCTATTTTCTCAGGATGAGGAACATTTTTCATCTAAAGAATCACCGGCAAAAAAATACTTTTTCATACCAGATTGGAGTTTTTCTTTTCTCCTTAACTTTCTCGGATGAACTTTTTTCAGAAGGCACAATGCGTCGTGACAAAGTGGGACAGGCAGATAGACAAGAAGGTAAAAAGGACAAAGACATCACAGCGCTAACCGATAGGAGCCACATGAGAAGCAGCGCTCCTCTGCCTGCCGGCAACACTCCCAAGGAAGAATGGAACAAGAGGCGAAGATGAGGGGGAGAAGGGAAATGATAAGCCGGCATATCTTTTTGGTATTGCAGAGGTGGAAGAGTTAGGTTGTCACATGTGTTTGTCTCCTCCACTCCTGTTCTGGCTGGTTCTTTTTTTCTTCCACTTGTCCACACTATCCGGTGTGTTCCCACCCATTTCTCCTTCTGCAGCCATCTCTCTCTTTTATCCTCATCTGCTCTCTCGTTTAAACCCGTTTGAATTCTTCTTTGCTGCTTCATTTAACTCCTTATTATTATTCTAATGTTCCCTGCTGGAACGAAAACAGATCGAACAGTGACCTCAAAGCCGGGGAACATTCGAACCGTGACTGTTGTGTGCTGTTCCGTAATACGGGAAGGGTCACCCAACAGGTGGGTCGCGGTCCGGGTTGGGACCCAAACGCCATTGTTCACGGACCCGGACTTAGAAACGACAGAAAATTGCGAATTATTGAATTTTATCGGATCGTCTAAGTTTTAACTGGCCCAACCTTTACGGCGCTCATCCAGCGGGCAAGGAAAAACACAGACCAATGGCATGCGTTGTAAACCACCTCACATGACCCCACTCAGCCAATGAAAACACACACACACACACACACACACACACAGGATAGTCGGAGAAAGCCGGAGACATTATTTGGCACGCCGTTGTCTAAAAAGAGAAACGTGGACCTTGAGACCAGAACCTTTAACAGAGCGTGGACCGACTCTTAAATGTTCATTCTTCCCATGAACAGTTCTAAACCGGCCCCTCGTGTTCAGAGGCCGTGTCGATTATTAAAAAGCGCCATTACGAGACAACGCACACATCCTTTGAGCAAACGTACCGAATATGATCTGAACCCCTAACCCATGAATTCACTGCCCAACACTTGTGTTAACAGAGTTAATGTTCTGGACCTTTGCATGAGGAAATACTCTCTGACTGGGCCTCGTTAATTATTAATTGAACACAGCTGATCTAAACTACACATGGCTTTGTTTGTGCTGAGCTGGGTGCCACTGCAGTGGCTCCACTTCTTTTTTTAGTTTTCTGCTAAAATACTACTGCACTCTGCCAGAGCCACTCCAATGAATAAATGGTTCTAATGGTTCCTAAGGAGAGGCTGAAACCATTTGGGACACAATAGCCCCCCCGCCTTTCCTTTCCCAAGCCCTCTTCTAACATCCCCATCCACCACCTCCCCTCTCTAGTGGTTAAAAGCAAGAAGCAATTTCTCTTTTTAGGGTGAAAGTGGAAGGCCAATCCCGCACAAAGCAATTACTGAAAGTTCTTGTACACACACACACACACACACACACACACACAGACACACACGGCAAAATAAGTACATACAGAGCAACTCAAACCCGCTGGTTTTTAGCTTTCGTAAATTAACAAGCTGCCTCTAATTGCCTTTCTTGCTCAGAAACTGCTCAACTAATCAACATTTTGAGAGAGACACCATGTAACAAGGAGGGAAAGATAAGTAGAGAAACAACACGTAATTCATATAAACCAGCACACTGACACACACACACACACACACATAATCAAAGCAACAAACATTGGCGTCAAACTACAACACAAACACAAAATAGTCAGAGCCTTTTTTCTCTCCCATGGCACATAATCAGCCCAAATAAAAAAACTGCAAATGCGGAAAAGAGGTGATAGGCGGGACAGAAATAAAAGGCACGTGAGTGGAAAAGAGAAAGAAGAGAGAGAGCGAGAGATGGATGAAAGGAGAGGAAGGGTGAGGTTGTGTGATGGCATCTGAGCTCCTTTGAAGGGTGTAAGAGAAATAATCACTTTTATTCCTAATGAACGTGATGTGTGACACTATTTAGAGCCATTAGGGGGGAAATGAGCCAGGGGAAGAAAAAATAAATCCCACAATGCACTACCCACACACACACACACACACACTCCACTACTGCGAGAGCCTCGGAGGGCGAGGGAATCAGAGATGAAGTGGAAAAAGTGATAGCATGAAAAATGTGAAGGAAAATTCTAGATTCCCCCCAAAAATAAATAAATAGGGGAGTGGGGGAGAAAGCAAGAAAGGGGGAAGAAAGTGAGCCAAAGTGTGAGAGGATGAGTTGGAGTGCAGGGGGGGGGGATCTCTGGTGTCTTCTATCTTTGATCTAAATGTGCTTTGGCATTTCTCCTCTCCTCTCCTCAGATGCAATTAGATTCCTCGCTAGCCAAGCAGACGCAGATGAAATGGCTGCTTAATGACTTCCTCGGCAACCCGCCCCGGCAACGCAAAGCCTCCATCTGGATCCTCCTGTTTCCCTCTCCCCCCCTCTCCCTCTATACTTCTCCTTGCCCGTCTTCTCCATATTTCTCACTTTGATTTTCTGTCATTTTCCCTGTGTATTATTCTTTGATTTGCAGGCGGTCTCTTTTTTTATTTTTTTATATCTCTACTGTCATATACTTTTCGGGCCCTTTTTTCTTCTTCCCCCAAGTCACCTGGATAAGTACCTACTCTCAATTTGTCAAACGTTTTAATAAAGATATTATTTCCCATAGCCTTACTACAAGCCAAGAGGGTGGCCATAGGACTGTGGGGTCCCTTCATTTCACATATTTCAGCTTTCTTTTATTTTTAGAAAAACTGTCTATTCGACAATGAGGACCAACTTTTTTGAGAAGACAAAAATAAATCATAATAATAATATATATTGTTTGTTGTTTGTTCAAAAAAAAAAAAAAAAACTTTTTCTTTTTTCTATATACATACACTTTACTTACTGGTTAAAAGGGAGAAGATCGGTGATGTCAGGGTGAGGGGGGTGGTGGACACACAAGGCACAATTCAGGACACTATCAGATCAGATCGTATCCGTGGTTTGTTTTTTGCTGAGCTGAAAATTACTATAGTTTGTAAAAAGGGAGTAAACAAACCCCCAAGCCTTCGCATGTATTTAAGGACATGGTTACACAGGTTTTAGCACCATTATATATTGGCACAAAATCGGCACATCTTTTATATTTTTTACTAATCAAACTGTGTTTTCTCTTGATGCAAAAAAAGAAAGAAAGCTCCAAAAATAGTAATGAGTGGAAAATGAGGTTTACAGTTACAACTCGTTTGGATATTTGTCTGCTCAGTCCGCTGGCAATGTTCAATGCAAATGCAGTAAGTATAGTAAATGAGGGTTTTTATTTTTTATTTCAGATGGCAAAAAACTAACTGTTGTCCAATCTGGCTGATAATAAACTGATGTCCAGCCAACGTGTGCAAAGCAACAGACAGCAGACGTATTTTTCCCTGACAATCTCTCACCTCATCAGGTGACTGACGCAGTGTAATATAAAGCCACATGACGAAACGTGTAGAAATAAAAAGGTGCAGAAGTCAATCCTTCAGCCTTCTGCTTACAAAGCTGCTCGTCTAACCTTCGGGGTACTGTTGTCCCCACCTCTCCGTCCTCCCTCCTCATTGGTATTTTGCGGTACTCTGCTCTCCCCACAGGAGGGAGGGTGTATTTTCTAATCGGGCTGAGTAATGCAAAATTAATGAATTTGGCATCGAAGTCGCATTGGGATGTGTAGGTTCACAAGCGAGTGTGTGTGTGCACGTGCGGATGCTCCCCTACAATCCCAAAGCAACGCTCGCTGTGTGCAGCCAATACGACATTCTAAAGTGTTACACTCGTCTCCATGGATACCGGTAGCCGCACACCAAAAGAGTGCAGATACACATATTCTCAGACACACACAAACACCTACCTACACACACAGGTGGGAGCGTCTGAGGGCATCTTGTGGATGGATGGAGAATGGCAATGCAGCGGTCCAGGGGAAGTGACGGTTCTCTGGAGACAAGGAGCCAAGGGCAATTCACAGGTATCACATTAAAATCTTTTTTTTAAACTGTACATAAACAGCTACATTTGATGAACTTCCTCAATCAAGAAAAAGCTTTTATGCTCTCTTGAAGTGGTATTTTGCCTTTGTCGAAAGAAAAAGAGATGATGCGCTAGCGCAGCGGTCCCCCCTCCACAGACCGGCTTTGTGTGTAAGACGTGAGGTCGACTGTGTGTCAGTGGTTAGCACGTCCCTCTTTCAATCAGGGGGATTGGCGGTTCAATCCCCGCCCTGGTCGATGTGTCCTTGAGCAAGACACTTAACCCTGAATTGCTTCCTGGAGCTCTACGGCGTATGAAATTTACATGATTGTAAGTCGCTTTGGATAAAAGCATCAGCTAAATGACATGTAAAGTTATACGATATGTTCAGGGAATTGGCCTTCAAGATGTGGGGGATAAATATGACAAAATAAAATGATATGATATGACCACACTGCAGCCAGAGTGTCGTGTGACCACACTGCCACTCAAAAAACAAATAATGGCATGTGACTTTTTTTGACTCAAGCCTAATAATAAATCTTAAACCTAAATCAAACTACATAGCATTTAAAAGCCTTGTTCTTAATCGTTCACATCGAATCTTGAAAGCAAAACAGCGCTTAACGGACAAAGGGTTTGGAAAACAAAAAAATTCAACTCACAAATGGCGGATCATCTTTTTCTGGAGCACTGGCACACACGAGGCCCAGGTGTTTCCACTCTGCTGATTACCCCAGGTGTTTCCACTCTGCTGATTACCTCAGGTGTTTCCCCTCTCCTGATGACCCTCTGCCCCGCCCACCTGCAGGCACACGAGCCAATGGCAGAGAGGGTCGTCACACAAGGGAGACTGGATTGCTTCGGATGAGATATGGAGGAAAGATGTACGCCATGCACATAAACATTGTGAAATATGACACCATTTAGGGGATTCTGTACCATGCGCATAGTGAATATGCAACGTGAGGAGAATCAATAACTGCTTTAATCTCTGCCTTAAAAAAAGGACAACATAATCTTCACCAAACATTTTATAATGATGGCTGGTAACCGCCATTTGTCTCGGAGCCAGGTATCTAAAGAAGAGGTGTAGTGATGGGAAAAAAAGTGCTTCTCAACTGAAACCATTAGTCACAAAACCACAAAAAGGCACAAGATTAAAGGGCACAACAGAGGATTACAACAAAGCATAATTAAACCATAAATATCATAAACAAGACAGAAAGTACATAACTGAGAGAAGAAAGCAAGACAATAAATACTCTGTTGGTAAATACACCTCTTTTAAATGAAATGGATGAAACTCAAGTCGGTTGTAAACCGCTCCAGACGTTCAGAGGCAAAGGCAACGGATTCATAGTGTCCCTGTATTTTCAATGGTTTGACTTTTGGGAAATATGTTTATCCATTTTCTTGCTGACAATTAAGATTAAAAAAAAGATAAATATCAGGCTCATTTATGTGTGTTAAATAAAGAGCTGAAGCTAATTAGCTTAGCTTGGCTTACACACTTGAAGCCAACACTTCTAAAGCTCAGTGATTAATGCGTTCTTCACAATTTGTGGTTTTATGGAGAGTTCATGGCCGTGTATATCAACACAAAGACGAGAGTGGCATCGATTTTCTCATCTAACTCTCGCAACACAAAATAAGCCTATTCATCAAAATGTTGACACTGTGTTTTTATGAAGTATTACTTGATTTACATTTCAAGAAAATTGCTTTTAAAAGTTTAGCTCACTTTTGAAGTGCCTCTTAAAATGGAAATTTATAAAACATTAAAAATGTTATAAAAACAAAAAATTCAGTGTGATCATTTTGTATTGCACAAATAGAATAATGCAACCACCAAATTATTTAACAGATAAACAATATCCCAAATATAAGGAGCCATTGCAAAACAATACTTTGCAATACAAACTCTTTACACTCTGGTTCATTCATAATCTCTCAAGGTGCATTCACACAAAAAGCAACGCGATTTTTTTCGTCGACCAAACGCGTGCGTTTACTCGCTCGACCATTTGCTGTGTTCTCGCCAGAAGCGTTGCGACGCTCCGCGAGGGGCGGGGCTTAGCTCTGTGTCTCGTCTCCATAATTACCATTATCATTTCCTTCATCCACCACGGAATAAGTAACCACTAGTTCTGCTTTATACTTTTTGTGGACATCCCACACACGTTGGAACATCTAACGCCTTTGTGTTTGGGTTCATGACATCACCCGTAGGCTCACTCAGCTCGGTCACTTTCACAGATGAAGTTACTGTTACGTCTGAAAGACTTCCGCTTCCAGCGCTACGTGAGCGGAACATCTAAATGTGTGTTATTGTGTTCATAACATTATTGTCCGTCTTGTTCTGATTCAACAGCAGCGGGACAGCGATGACGCGCAGAGCAACTCAAGAGCTGATTGGCCCGAGTTGCGAAAATATCGCCTCAAAGTTGAAATATTTCAACTCGGGGTGAAAATTTCGCTGCTGTAAATGCGTCGCCCACATTGCGGCGCCTGAAACGCCCCAAATGCGCTGCCGGGAAAAATGTTGCGTCTTTCGCAGCCACACGCGTCTGTTCGTTTCGCTTTTGGTGTGAACGCAGCTTAAGTCTTGCAGCTACTCCATCAGCTCATTGGTGGCGTGTACAATGAATGAACCAATCGGAGGCAGGACAATTCTGTAAACCAATCACAGTGTTGTTGGCATTCTTTTAAAATATGTTCCCTTTATCATCGGGTTACATCAACTCTTCTTCTTCTTCTTCTTCTTGAAAACATTCCTGGCAATAAAACTGTTTCTGATTCTGATTCTGATTCTTCTTCTTCTTCTTCTTCTTCTTCTTCTTCTTCTTCTTCTTCTTCTTCTTCACCAGTCTCTGGACTCCAGGGGGGGATTCTGCCTTCACAGATATCAGCATCACTACCGCGTGCTTATCTTAATTCAGCATGGAGTCCAATCGCCAAAGACTTTGCACAATTACAAATAAATGCAATTGTAAAATAATATTGTTAAACTCTAAATACCAGTCTCTCCTGGTTGACATTCTTTTAGCTCTTCTCTTAGTTCCTTTCTCTCTCTCTCTCTCTCTGAATAAGATCCACATCAGCTAATTGCCTGAGGAGTAAAACCCAAAGGTCCATCCTAATTGACATTTCTTGGCCAACTTTCCAGCCAGTTAAATTTAAGGCTTGTAATATGAAAAGAAGTGCCAACGATTTGTTTCTTTTGCTTTGTTTTCCCAGTTTTTAAAATAGGGTGCCTAAGGCCGTCCACAGGCTATTTTGACTGATGCAATATTTAATGTGTAATGTGTTGCCTCGATGAACAACATTGTCATTTTAATGACTACCTTATATTCTAGATGCTCCTATATACTAGATCTTTTTTCAACAGATTTGGCAGTGAAAAACAAACAAACTAAAAATAACTCTGCCGACAAAGAACATCCAAATAATACAAGGAGGTAAACTTCATGAAATGATTATTGGCTCCTGGAAACTTCAATCTAACACTTCTTTCCTGAAAAGTCAGATACGCACAAAGGAGAACACAAGATGACACACGCAGATATCAAAATAATTGTAATGATAAAACAGGCTTTCTCTTTGTGGAGTTTATTTTCATAGAGCACACAAATCTCCTTTTTTTTAAAGAAAATAAAACTTCACTAATTATCTCCATCTCTGCTGAGTACACGTGTAGGTACAAAGTGGTAAAGTGGAAAGTGGTGGGCCGAGAAGACTCAAATTAAATAATACCGGTTCGATCCTTCAACAATTTTCCGTCGCCCGTGTCATCTCATTCGCTACCGTCTCTCCGCCAATCCCAGACTCACCTGCTGTGTGTGCTAACCAACGATAATGAAACACCTTCGCTGTGACAGAGCGAGCTAGAGACTCACAGCTGGAACCTTCTACCGCTGCCCAGCGAGCATCTCACACGTACACACATATTACACGCATGAGCGTACACACACATGCCGCTATACATACATACTGTTACTATGCAAATGCATTCTCTTTCTTCAACACATACACACACAGCTAGTAGAACTTGTGGACACATTTCCACCTATGCACATACCATACAACAAGACTAATAAAACACACACAATATTTGCTCGGTTGGGTTGTAAAGATTAGACCTCCTGAAGACCTGTAAAATGAGTACTTTGATATTTGGGGATATTTATCTTTGAACTATACATGAGTGTGGAAAAAAATACTAGAAGCAGGGTGAAACAGCCCCGAGAGCAGTGGTTCTCAAACTTTTTCAGTCATGCCCATCTTCGGAGGAAAAAAGATGTCCGTGCCCCACCACCCCAACAAAGTTGTAACAAAATGGTCCATACTGAATTTTTATTGAATTAACTATGTTTCGTGACTCCTCCATCTGTGCTTTTTCAAGGAATATAATTACTTTGCAATGAATTTCATTCAAACTAGATTGCTCCATCAGACAAAAAACAAATAAAATGTTTTCAATCACATTGTTAGAATACAAATACTGTCTATCTGTGCAAAAAAACCTAATATTTGGTAAAAAATAGCTTATTGTGGACGCAATTAACCTGTTTTGCACTGAATATATTTTCAAGATAATAACAACAAAGTGAAACCTGTGAAAAAAACTAAGCAAAACAAGTTCAAATATTTGACAGTAAAGTGTTTCACTGAGTTAATAATGTGTAACCTTTACAAAACAAAACAAAACGAGTGCAGATGTGTGAGTTGTCACGTTTTATTATTATTATATGCTGCAACGAGCTTTCCACTACATCTTTTTTTCAAACAGAGTTGCAGGCTTGATATGACCACTCTATAATTGCTCAATGTTGAGCTCTTATTTTGAAGGGCAACTTCAGCAACAGCAGGAAAGCCGATCACACGGAGGTAGGATGTGGCGAGTCGCCAAAAAAACTTGGCCGTCACGCATGCGCAGCGTAACCTGTTAACGCCGTAACTTACATTTACACGAAAGTACAGGCATTTTGCTCTTTATTTATTAATGAATTAGTTTTATGTCTGTGTACTTTGTCATATGTGAAGTTCTCAATAAAGGTCTTGAAATAATAAAAAAATCGGCATTTCCCATCGCGCCCCACCTGTAATGCCTTGGCGGACCACTTGTGGGTCGCGCTCACAGTTTGAGAACCACTGCCCTAGAGCCTTGACGTCACCGTGAGATGGCCAGGAAGTCGGCCTCGACGTCACACAGAAGTGCTTGATGGATGAATACGAAATTCCTCCAAAACTTACGAATAGGTATTTTAAAACGTTGGCGAATGACTCCAGATGACACAGGGGGACTTCAACTTCCCTTTTTATGATTAACATATCTGTGATTACAACCACACAAGTGATTAAACTCCTGAGTTCACCTGATGAGGTCATTCATAATAAATTAAATATTGTCAAACGTTGCCGTCTCATTTCTGCAAACTGTCTACCAGACAGGAAATTAGATTACAAAAAAGAAAGAAAGAAATGAGTTAAAAGTTAATAACGCCGCTGGCCTTTTGACGTTTTGTAATTTGTTACGCTGTCGTAAATTGTAGAGATTTCAAAGCATCTTCTCTTAAAGAGTCAAAGTGCAAAACCAGATAAGCAATAAAATATCCATCCATCCATGTGCCTCTCATCTGGGACCGGGCGGCTCAGCAAGGTGTTCCAGACATCCCCCTCCCCAACAACAGTTCGCCTGAGGAATCCTGCGGCATTTCCAGACCAGATGACAGATTTAATACCACCAGCGTGTTCTGGGTCAACCCCCGGGGGCCTCTTACTAGTTGTCCGTGCCCCGGAAAAACCTCTAAAGGGAGCCCTTCAGGACCCCCCCCCCCCCCGATCAGATCCCTGAACCACCCCCACTTGTCACTGTCGAACGACAAGGAGCAGCGGCTCTCCTCCCCATCCCCCTGTAAGGAAGGTCATTTTGATGGCTGACCGCAATCTCATTCTTTCATGAAGGTTAAAAGGTCAGAACATCGATCGACTGGCAAATCGAAAGCGTTGCCTTTTTGGGCCCAGTTCCTTTTCTCTTACTCCTTAGCGAGACATGGATAATCTTGAACTACTTGGCATGGGGCAATAATCCACTCCAAACCCCGGAGGTCCCCAAACTGGTCACTCTCCTACCCCCCCCCCCCCCCCCCCCAACTGGGCCTTGAGACCCTGTCCGTTAAAATGACAATTAGAATCAAGGGACAACTTTTTAATGCATAGCCTTTAGGATTTTTTAAATTGTGTTGTAAAGCGTCTTTGAGTACTATGAAAAGCGCTATAGAAATTGTATGTATTATTATTATTATTATTATTATTACAACCCTGTACTCTTCATACAGACACAACTCCCACTTTGTCTATTAATGGTCAACACAATAGGTCAAGGTTAAAAGAAAGAAATTATGATGGAGATTATGCAACTGTTGCCGTTGTGAGACTGCGTTAGCATCAATGTATTTCCCTGAAACACTCCCTCAATGACGTGTTAGCGTTTTCCTAAAGATATTTTAGCACAAAACACGTGAGCCGAGTGAAAACTATTGCCAGTGTGACAGAAAACATCAGATAAGTCTTCATTTATATTCAGATGACACGTAATATCTTTGAAACAGCTGAGATTAATTAGGAGAATCATCACCAGATTAAAAGAGCTTGATTAGCTCAATTAAATTGATCCCATCAATTACAGGTTTGATTGGCTGTGACACTAAAGAGGTATCCATTCATCTCTCTCTCTCTCTCTCTCTCTCTCTCTCGCGTCTCCTTATTCTCTGACTTCCCCTCAGTCAACAGTTGTCCCGTCTCTATTCCACCATTCTCCAGAGTTACTGGCGTCTCTCTAGTACCTCTGTAAGAGTTACTGGACGGAAGACAGAGGTCAACTTGCAGTAAATAGAGTCCAGAGATGTCACATCTGCCATCTTTCATACATTAGAGGCGTGTGCCGGAGCACTCTGGTGATAGTCTACGTAACTTTTTTCTGTTCTAAATGAGACTTCGATCAGGGTAGGAAACTTACATATTTTTAGGGGGCAATTTTTGCCCCCACTGACTGAAATCCAGGGGAATTTAAAAATAATTTGGGGGCACTTTTTGAAACTTGTAAAATAACATGTAACCTTTGTTAAAAAATAATAAATATACTCATTTAGGCTTACAGTATATGAGCAATTAATAAGATTATTGGGCAAGAGTCTAGAGATTCAGTGTTTTCTTAGATTTTTGTTCACAAAAAACATAAATCGGACAATCATATAAAATTTTTTTAAACAACGATTAACAATTCTAACTTATTTCTTAAAAAAAAAAAAATTCTAAATTGTATTTATTGATTCCTTAGGCAATACAGATAGGACAGACAAAATAAAGAACACAAACATTTTATTATTGGGGCATTTCTTGCCCCTCTCTGAATGAAGGTAACGACGACGTAACCGTGGGGATCCACCGTGTCATGACTGACTTCCTGGCTTCCTCGCATGTTAGCCGTCAGCTTGCCAGCCACTTGGTCACCAGGCGTCCAGTAACACCTCCTTCACAAAGAGGCATTGATTGGTCTCCGTACGGAGGCTGCTGGCTCTCTGTGGTACCAATCGCTAGGAAATACCAGTAACAATGGTCTCAGTCTTTGCAACCCGTGTTGAACATCAGGAAGTTAGACATTTGGACATGGACCCTGGGAGAAGATGGAAGCTGATACAATGCCTCCCTAAAATGTGTGTGTGTGTTGGGTCTTTGTGTCCGTCATGTGGAGGACCAGCTGGTGATTGTGATGGAGAGATATTGTCGCTCACTGTTACAACCCGGCTCAGAGACTGCAACATAGATGGGAGACCAGACGACCTAAAAAACGATAGACATTTCCATGAAGAATAACACAACTGGCTTAAACCAACAAAACAAATATGCTGTCGTGGAGAGCACCAGACAATCAAGGGAGCGACTTCTGGCATCAGGTGTTGCCGCCTCCAGGCTCAGGTGTGGCTCATCCACTGATAAACAGCCCGAGAGACCAAACACAAAGCAAACAGGACCCCGAGTGGAAGGGAGGGGTCGTCACACTCACACACACACACACACTGTGCTTTGTCACCCACGCGCACACTTACGCTGTGGACACCACGAGGGTCTTCTCTCATCCGCATGAGCATACTTTTGATTCCAGCCGTCATTCCTTCCTTCATCTCCATCCTTCGTCCCCGTTTCATGTCCCTCATTACTCGCTCTTTGGCTCCCCTTTGGTCTTCCGTGAGGTTGTGCCATCTCCTTCGTGGAGGGAGGTGTCGGCTCGGTGTGGCCTTCAGGTTTAACGAGACGCGTCTGTTCTCCTTGCTCCAGAGATTGTGTTTTCCGGGTATCTGCAGGATACGGATAACAGGTTCCCACGAGGGTTCCCCCGCTCTCTGTCTCAAGAATATCATGAAATCAAATGTGTGCAAATATGTACAGCGTATTCCATATTGATGTACCAGCACAACAGACAGACACACACACACACACACACACACACACACATCTTTCATGCACCCATGCAGAAACACTCCACAAACAACTGATAGCGTACACACTCATCAAAGTGAGAACAATAAAAGAGTTGTTCTTGATATTACCCTGGGTGCCAGAGATAGAGAGACACAGAGGGAGGAAGAAAGGGGGGATAGAAAAGAAGAGGGGACTAGAGAGAAAGGCATTAACAGGTGACATCCATGCGATAAGGTATCTAATGACAAGAGCTCCGTTTCATTCTCACGTTGAGAAGAGCTTCCTGTGTGTGTTTAGTTTGTGTGCGCAGATATTAGAATGCTACCTGATGCGTGTGTACACACACACACACACACACACACACACACACACACACACACACGTGTGTCATGCTAAATCTATAGACACATATTCATGCAACTGATCTGTGTTTGTGTTTATGTTAGCTCACTTGTTTCCAGAATTGGTGACACCGGTATCCACTAAATTCCAGTGCAGCTCATTGGGACTTTGCGCCCGGCTGTTCCTCTTTCACTTGTCTCGTCCTTTTTTCTGCGGCATCAATGTGTGTGTGTGTGTGTGTGTGGATGGAAAGGTGCCACAGGGTGTTAAACAGCACCATCTGCCTTTGTCCCAACCCACAGACACATGCAAGCACACACACAAACACACACAAACTGGCCCATCTGTGTGGAGAAGCAGACCTCAAATGTGTGTGTGCGTGTGTGTGTGTGTTTGTGTGTTTGTGTGTTTGCGTGTACGCTTGTGCATGCCGATGTGGCCTGTGAGCTCTTTCCCAATCATTCTCACTGCAAATATCTTGATATCCCTCTCATTTAGAATTTTCCCCATCGTTCCGCGTCCCTCCTGCTCGCTCTCTCTCGCTCTCTCTCGCTCTCTCTCTCTCTCTCTCTCGTCTCTCTTTCATATGCTAACAGTCTGATTTGGGATTTGTTGGTCTCCCGGCAATCAAGAGCCAGTTTAACTGAGAGCGCTCGCACCTGTCCTGACAGGAAAGGAATGATAAGTGGCCAATCACCGGCGCTCGTCCTCGTTGCCACAGTGATCAGCCTGTTCTGGAAGAGGTGTGTGAGGAGAGGCATCGCATTCAGATGACTGAGTGAACTTAGTCAGTGGGACAAGAGGAAGACTTCCTCAGTGCAACTGGGAGCTCCTGTTCATATATATATGCACAAATATATACATATATAATCATATATGTATATATAAGTGTGTATATATATATATGTGTGTATTTGAGCTCCTGTTCATAAGAATGTATATATACATATATATTTATATATATATATATATATAAATAAAGTGTAGATATATTTGTATATTTGATTGTGGCTATACCTAATAAATCCAATTTATTATCATTATGTCAGCGGCATAAAATGGTCGTATATTATTATCTTTGGGACAATATATTGTGACAGGCCCGATACTCAGTAAAATTATCACCCATCTTTTTTATTTAAAGCTTAATATTTCCAATTGTTTTGTATTACTAAACTTTAGTATAAAAAAAAGTAAAAAAGGAAGAAATCACGAAATTCTAATAGCTTTCCTTTGCAATATAGACTTTATTGCTTCGACATAATTATTTCTGTTGAGCAACTACTTCTGTGGAGCCGGAGCAGCAGCTGAACGGCAGTGAGACCGAGAGAGCAGTAGGAGAGGTGGAGGCAGAGCGGCTGTCTGCTAACCACACACCTTCAGTCTTTCATCAGCGCGCCATGCGTAGGCGATGGTGGCGTGTGTTGGTTTCCATTCGTCTGATCGCTCTGACTCGCTCTTATTAATAGTCACACCTTTACTTATTCATTATTACGCTCATATCTAATTCATCTCTTGTTTCATTTAATTTTTATTTACTGCAGCGCTCTCAACTGAGAGCATCGTCAACTTAATGGTGGAGTTTGATCAAACAGTGACAGGAGCAGGTAGGTGTGTGTGTGTGTGTGTGTGTGTGCGTGTGTGTGAAAGGGAAACAGTGAAGAAATGAAAAGAGGTAGTGAGAGTGATATGGACGTGTAGGGACAAAGATAATGAAAATTAAAATATCCACCTAATGCAATATTAAGCAAATATTTAAATGATATATATATATATATCGCCATCTTAAAGGAGCAGCTGAAAACACCAATTAATCCAAAGTGAATAGGGTCTTTATTTGAGTTACCGATATGAAGTCGCTTATCATATTGATGTAAAAGTTTCGAGCAAAATAATCCTTGACGTGAGCGGAAAAGTTTTTCATTACAACTTTTGTACATCCCGAAGAAAAGGAGACGGGATTTTGTCATTCACTCCCTCCACTGTTTAACCGACATGATGAACTGACCTCCCAGCCACGTTTCCCCTGGGTGCTCAAAGTCGTTGGAGATAAACCGTGAATCCTGATTTTCTGAAGGAAATCCCAATCACAGGCGAGCAAAAACTATTTGCCCTCTGGGGGGGCGGGGACACTAGATTTTGGGGAAAATGTCGGATAAATTTGCATTTTACAACTGATGATCTCACCTCAGACACTCACAAATGGAATACTAATAAACAATGATGTATAACTGAGCAGGAAGTGAGGATAATTTGGCGAATGTAAAGCACAGCGGAGGGAGCGAGCTCTTTCCTTCAAGCTACATCAAAAATGTGACTCTGGACGCACAGATGTGACACACAGATGTTTGATTGAGTGTGACTTACACAGTCAATCACATAGAAACACCCACTGAGAGAATCAGTAAGAAAAAGACTATCCTTTCTGTAACCTGTTGCTCTATTTTAACAATTATAACTAAAGTCTATGCACTATAGGCACCAGGTTCGGCTACGGAGCGCAATTCTTGTGGAAAAAAACACCAAATCAAATAGTTCAGCTTTAAGGGTTTTTACTGATATTTCAACATTATTCAAGTAACACACACATATATATATAATGGAAAATAATCTTGCTTAAAGTGGGCAGTCATCCATGTTGATCAAACCTGTGGGTAGCTCGCCATCTGATACCAAGTGGTGGTCATCTGCATCTGACCACCTCAAAAACCTGAGCGCTGACTGCAAGATTATACAACATTTAAGGTACACGTACACCACACTGTCCGTTACGCCAATCAAAACAGGAAGTGACCTTCCTTGACCCGAATATTTATCAAGACTCTGGTCCTGGATTGGCCAATTAAATTATTTGCCTCCATGAGCCAATCAGTGGGTTACATTTCACTCAAGAAAATTATTCTTCTGGTCTGTCTGCAGTATTCACGCAGGCGAGTGACAGCATCCACAGATAGTTCGGCATACTTGCAATGCTCCAAATTAGCTTCATACTTCCTGTTTTTAAAGAATTTCCCACAATGATGATTATCATCACTCAATTTGCACACATTTTGCACGCTTTACAGTCTATTTGCACACACCGGTTTGTGTTGGATCAGACACAATCACAACGTAACTCTGCTCCACTGAGATTTAGCTTTTCCTTCTGGATTAAATTACAGCTGCATCTTGAGGTCTAAAGTAAATATCCCATATCCACAGAAACTCCTCTGACCTTTGCATCCAGGCCTGAGTTTGGCCGATTAACGTGTGCCCCTGCATTCGTTAATAAAGAAAAGAAAAACTCAAACCCCCTCAGGGAACCTATTTCCTGTGTTATTGCTTGACCCTTTCCATAAACCCTATATGAAATAAGATGATTATAGTCTTTTGTTATTAAAGAAAGAAGACAATAAATAATGTAATAATGTGCACGACGTGGCACGTCGCTTGCATTGCCATTTTCATTACAACCTTTCTCCATAAAAAAACAATTATTAGTTGAAATTCCAATTTGGTGTCATTTAAAATTAGTTTACACACATCCACAAATCTGATCGATTTAACTTCATTATATGTTACACCATTCCTCCTTTTGAGTATTTTTGTATGCATCACGAATAGAATGAGTAATGGCTTCGACAATTAAGCATGAGTACTGATTGGGAAACACACACGCACACACACACACACACACACACACACACACACACAGACACGCACAAACACAGATGGTTGGATCAATTTATTGTGAGTTAATTGCCCGTCACAAACTCTTCATCGAGCTGAGACCATGAAGGCCTTGATCTGGAATAAAAGGCCTGAGGGATATACAAGCAGGCCAACACACTGACACACAAACATGTGCATTTACACAAATACAAACACACACATTCCATCTGACACACACACACACACGTGTGCTCTCTTTTACCCACACAGAGAGCAGAACAAGCGCTCCAATACGATCAAATGCAAACACACGTCGTGGAATGAATGCGCCATTTCTGAAGTGCCTCTTATTCCGGAACGTCTGCTCTCGTTTCTGCAACACCCGTCATCGTGTCCGAGAAGAACGTGAGAGAACGTCATGCTAATTGTATTGTGTTGGTAATTGAACTCTGGAGCCGTGTTCCGGTGTTTCTGGTTCACCCTTTCAAATCACCGGTGGCCCCAATTCAACAGATGAACTCGGTGAACTTCACGATCTGTGCTCATCGTCTCTGCTTCCTCATCGACCGTGTGGAACATAAGGAGGCCGCTCAACCTCTGTGGTCCCACTGAGCCACGACCAAGGTTAGAATGGAATGAAGACCAGGCCCTCACACCGGTAGCAGGAATTGTAAAAAAACCCAAAGATTTAAATAAAATTCGCCGAAGACTGAAGTTCACAAGTAAATGTTTCAGCTAGATCCAGCATGCTCTCCAAATGGTAGATTAAATAAGTCTTTTGAACAAGTAAAAATAATCATATATATATATATATATATATATATATGTGAAGGGAAAAACAAACAAAAGCTCCAAATTAAATGTTTTAGGGGAAGAGAAACCATGAGGGAAAAAATATTGCAACACATTTTTAAAGAAACAGTAAATGTGATCAGTTGCTGTTCTACCACATGTAAACATGTCAATGTCAGCCTTACAGGAGCCACACTATAACTATTTAAAAAGCCTGTTAGGACCCCTCGGGTGCGGGGGGGGGGGGGGGGGGATCTCGGCCTCCACTGTAGAAACACAATGATCTGCATGTCAGCTCAAAGTACACGAGACATCAAAACTGAAGCGCTTTCATATCCCAAGCGCTCGTCTCCTCCACTAACACCCCCGCCCCTCCCCCTCCCCCCTCCATCTTCACTCGCTTCGTCTCCTGTGCGCTCTGAACAGGTGTTGAAACGACGAACATGCAAACAAATAAAACCCAGAACTGATAAAGAAATTTAAAAACAAAAAAACTCTCTCTCTCACATTCTACGCGGCCCTTTCCATCCCTCTCAGCGCTTTCTCATTCAAATCCAATTTAGCTCACGCCCGACATATTTTACCTCTCTCCCTGCTCCTTCATCTCTCTCCCGGTTCCTCATCCTTTTCTTCTCTCACCACTTCCTCCCTCACTTCTCCTCTCCCTCGTCCCCGCCCCCCGTTACCTCTATCTCTCGGTGGCGACATGAAAGGCTACCCGTGCGCTGATAGCCAGGGGAGGAGGAGGAGGAGGGAGGAAGAGGAGGGCAGAGAGTTAATTAACTCGCTATCTGTGACTGACTGTTAATAGGAATGGGAACTGTTAATAAGAATGTAGTGTTGCGCAGCAGAAACGTGGCTTTAGCGCGCGTTCTTAACCCGAGTATTGTTCGGTGTGTGCTGTACAAACCAGTGCTTGTATGTGGATGTGCACACACACACACACACACACACACATGAATATGAAAGTGTGTGATGACGTGCACACAAACACACACTCGCAGTGCACAGACAGAAAGGTGGCAGGTGTAATTTCACGCATTAAAAAGGACTCAAGAAACTCCCCTCCCACACACACACACACACACACACACACCTACACACACACCTACACACACACAGGCCTCGTCTCCCATCCTCCCCCTGGCTCTTTCTCTCTAACCCTTTGAAGATAACTTGTTCGTATTACCCTAACAATGGCGGCACGGAATCCAACTTTAATTCACACTCCCAAAAAAAAAAAGAGACATGGAGGAAGAGGACACCGCGGCGCCCGCTTGTTCCTCCTGCGGGGGGAGAGCGGAGCAAGAGGGAGAAGAAGGAGGAAGGAAGGAAGAAGAAGAAGAGAAAGAGGTCGGCAAAGCGGTAAAAAAGTTCAAACAAAAATCGGAAGTTGAATCTGTTTTGCGTGAAATAAATACATTTTCCAGTTTTTTCTCCATCAACACCGAGTTCGACGAAACACACGTAAACTTTTACAACACAACAAAAAATGCTCCTCTCTGCTGACGCTATTCCTCTGATGAACCTTTCAAAACGACATTGAAACAAGAGCTCTTTTGGGGTTTTTTACGACACTTTGGCTTTTTATTTTCCTCAGTTTCCTCTCTCTAATTTTCGAGAGCAGGTTACATTTCGGTGCACCTGAAAAAGGCGTAGACAATGCCACTTTCCCCCAAACGGCACCCGACATGCTTTATGTCTCGTCCCTCTGTGGCGAGGGTTTCTGGACAGGAAACCAGCAGCTTCGTTTCAAACATTGTGACTTCAAAGAGGTTTATCGTCATCACGTCGACGCCGACGACCCCGAAATCAAACTTCTGCCACCAAGACGGATTCTCCGTGTGCTCGGTGTCGGTTTTCTTTATGTCATTATCAACATCCACCTGTTGGTCAAAATGGGAAAAAAGTTAATTATTTCATTTAAATTAATAAAAATCCACCAGTAAGAAAACAGTAACAGAAAATAAATAAATAGATTAAACTTTTTATTTTTTTTCATTTAAATCATGACGTCATATATGTACATGCATAGAGCTGCAGTACGATGTTTTACTGTTTTATTATCGTCTCAATATGTGTCACTTTTATACGATGTAAATTAAAATTAAAATTGCATATCTTCCATCCAAATCTTTGGATTTATTATTATTTATTTATTATGTATCAAGTGAAGGTGATATTTCTTTATTTCACCACATTGTTGCATACATCAGCGAGGGTCGCTGGACCTGTTGAATTATTCCTTAGCAGGATTCACAATCTAAAGTATTTCTAAACCTACATTTCTAATGACCGTATGAAAAATAAAAGTAGCACCCTCCAAAAACAGCACTTCCCACTCCGTGTTGGGTTGTGAAGCAACTCACCTTAACGTAGATGCTCGGTACTTCGCCTGCACTGTTTGTAATATTCTTGCCATATGTGACCCACACAGACAAGTTTTTGCCGATGCACAAGTCGGCAAGTGTCCGGAAGGGTAGGATCGCCAACAGGAAAGCACACACACACAGCCTCATCTTCAGTTACTGTACGCCTTCAGCTGGAGACAGAGAGACGGAGAGACGGAGAGACGGAGAGATGGAGAGACGGAGAGATGGAGAGACAGAGAGACAGAGTGACAGAGCAGCCGTCCCAGTGTCAAACATCACACGTGTGACTTTGTTATATAGCTACACAGGACAGAGGGAGGGACTGCACACAGTTGACTGCCACACCCATCTGTGTGTGTGTGTGTGTGTGTGTGTGTGTTTACATAGCACCGTCTTAGTGATGGACGACTCTTACAGTACCAGTCAAAGCTATTGCAGCTGCATAGCCTGCTGAAGAAAGGAACGACTTCATGTGGATCACACGTCTCAGTTGGGCTAACGAGTACTTTACAGACGCCATTGTTCATCAAATAAACCAGGTGTGTGTGTCGGGACCGAATACGGTAAACCAGCTCGCTCCTTCGGGACGGTGATTATTTCAACTATTTTATGAACTGATGAATAGTTTAATCTATCTAACCTCGGACTAAATGCGCATCAATGAAAATATAACAAAATGATGACGGTGATGGCCGCTACAGGCCGGACTAAATGGGAAATGGGGTGGGTGGGGGGGGGGGGGGGGGCTATAGTGATTGACATACGGAGAAAGAAGAAAAAAAAACGAAAGAAGCATGTCGAGGGAAGAAAAGAAAGACTGATTGATTGACATTCAGTCGGCTCTGTGTTTCGGCGAGCGCGGAGTGGAATCAATGGTCTCGCTCGGCTAGTCATGGGAGAAGAAAAAAACCTCTCTCTCTCGCACTCTCTCTCTCTCTCTCTCACACACTCTCACACACGTGCATTGTTCAGTGTAGCAAGTTTAAAAATGGTCCACCTTGTGCAGACTTCTCGGTTCGGGTGGTAAGTGAATTCTAATCTACGGCCTCCGTATATGGTGAAGTATCCTCGAGGGTAGTTGTCGCTTTAGGATTATGTACATGAAGGACATTTGTCACATGGCTTGTTTGATTTGTGATGGTTTAAAAAAAGTATTGAAATCAGTGTTCAACCTGTTTTTAAAGTGACAGCAGCTCAAAAAAATCTAAAACACTTGAAAAGAGCTGCGATGAATATCGAGACTTCTTTACATCACCAACACCTCATGAATGCCCTTTTACATTGGCTACTTGTGGGCTTCTAATATATTTTTTCATTAATTTTTAATTTGGTGGTTATATATGTTTGCAAACAACACACTGTGTTAACCACAATTTACGGTAACGGAAGATAACAACAAAACAATAGAGGGAAATGGAACGAGTGATGATGGCTGGATTGATTGGTCGCAAATCTAAATCACAGCACCTAAGTGTGCTGTTTAATAACCACTTCCATATCCACACAGTGAATATATTAATATAGCTCCCACCGCGAGTGACCGTGTGTACAGTGAGTGAGAACAGTCGCTATGCAGACGAGCGAGGCGGACACGCCGAGAGTGAAGTGTCCCCCCGACAGCCATCTAACCCCCGGCCTCTGTAACGAGCCGCTGAGTGTCTCAACGTCGTTCAGCTAACGAGTTATGGCCCCGCTGACACTAAATGGCAGTCAATGGACGGATGGATTGCCCACTGGGAAGTGAGAAGAGTCACTGGGCAGTGAGAGAGAGAGGCCCGCGTTGCTTTAATGGGCGCAATACAATATACTAAATGGTATTTAGCAGACACCTTATTCCAAAACGACTTTGAGCACCTCATTGAGTGCTTTTTATTTTTAGAGAGGACTGCCCCGTTGAAAAAAAACACAGGGGCCCTTTTGCCTAAATTAGCCTCCGAGACAAGGATGTCTAGAGTCACGCCCAGAGTTCAGTAAGCAGATACACACATATATTTATATATATATATATATATATATGGCTCAAAAACAAGAGATACAAAATATGCAGTTTTATTAATTAAAATTGAGCTGCAAATGAAAAGCTATGACAACTATGACAACGTTGTGTGAAGCCAATGAGTGAAGTGAAAGCCCCCCACACCCTTCCCCAAATAAAACTATATTAAATGTGCAACCCTGTATCACAAAAATTACGTTCCCCCAGACCTAAAATACAATTTGCAGTTACGTTTGACTGAAACGTATTTCTCTCCAAATTACGTTTAAGTGAAACGTATTTCTCTCCAGATTACGTTTGCATTTGACGTATTATAATTACAAATACGTCTCTGATCAACGTATCTTTGCCGTTTGTTCTCTCTCTTTTCTACAATGCTGTTATGAATTGTAATAAGCGTCCTCTAGTCTTATTTATTATTATTGTATCTGTTGTTTCGCCTGAGTATTCTGACAACAATAAGCGTTGTAACGGATCATATGAATTGGCGTGAAGACTTACTGCTGGTGACTCTCCTTTATTTTCTTTTTTTAGGTGACAATACATTAATTAAAACTCGTACACTATCACCACCTCATCACCACCGTAACAGAGTTAGTCCCATACGGGTCAAATCAACTATTAAACTTGTTATAAAATGCGCATCTGTCCGTAATCTATACCATAAAGTTCGCATTTTAACCTAAAAAAAAGTGCGTTTCCTTTTAACCTTTCAAAATAAAAGTCCGATTTATCTGTTAAACGGAAGTAGTATAAAACGTCTATATTTATTCAAACAATACAATATAAAAGGCATACATACATCAAAATCAATAAGGAAAATGCCAAACAATCAAACAACTCAAAACAATAAACCCTTCATGGCGTTATTTACAGGCGTATTTAATTTCATCAAACAAAAAGAGCAGGTACCCGGAAAAATCTGGGAAATAATTTGGGAATTGTTAATAAAACATGATTTACCCTTCAACTTCCACTGATATGCATGCAAACTAATACATCGTTTCACACACACACACACACACACTGACAGAAACACATAGACACTCATATAGGTACACACACACAGGCAGAGACACACACATACTCACACACACAGACACACACTCTCATACGCACACACTCTTACACACGCACACACTCTTACGCACACACAGACAGACACACACTCACACACACACACACACACACAGAATGACAGACACACACTCAGACACACATACAGACACTCACATACATACACACACAGGCAGAGACACATGCACACACACGCATACTCTGCAGACTGACCCTTGACCTCCCAATTGTCTCTCAGATATAACCCTCCTGCTTTATATTTAATATATTATATTTACCTAAATATAAGACTTTGAGGTCGTGAGGGGAATCCCCTCCAAAACTTTCACAAGAGAAAATTGTCACCGTGCCAATAACCCTTGTACGATCCTTAAAACCAGTCTTTTAGTACATTTTTTATACTTTCAATCAATTTAAAGATCTGGATTCTTTTCAGATTCAAAGAGGGGCCTCTGAATATGAATACCCTATAGGTTTGGACCGATAGCTCTGAGTTAAGGGCCCCAAAAACAGGTCCAAAGGGTCAAATTGGGTAAACATGTCAGAGCTTAGCTTTCTTTTCCAGGTTGTAGCCACTCCCAAATGGGGTAGAATACAATTGAAATTGTTCATATAGTAAAAACATTTAAGGAGTTGTTAACCTTTGAAGGAAGGAATTTTGTTTTTTCCGGGTTTTTAAACCCTTCCCAAGCAGGGATGCTAAGTGCTATATGTTGCCAGCCTACATGGTTGGGCCCCATTTGGGAGTGGGTACAACCTGCAAAAGAAAGCTAAGCTCTGACATGTTTAGAAGAAAAAAAAGTTAAAATCAGCCCAAGCTCACAACAGGGTCTCAGATTTGTTAAACCACACACCCTCTTCAAGTCCTGGATTTCAGACAGCCAATTAACTCTTGTGGGTGTTTCGGAGGAAATTTCACCCCATCACCTCATTGTAGGCCCTGTCCTGAGTGTCTGTGTTCAATTTGGGATTTCCAGGACGAATATTTAGGAGATTATGGCCATTTTTGCACTTGTCAAAAAATATGCAAATTTAAGAGAATAAGGCCCAATTTGACCCTTTGGACCTGTTTTTGGGGCCCTTAGCTCAGTGCTATCGGTCCAAACCTGTAGGGTATTCATATTCAGATGCCCTTCTTTGAATTTGAAAAGAATCCAGATCTTTAAGTTGATTGAATGTATGAAAAATTAACTAAAAGACTGGTTTTAAGGATCGTATAAGGGTTATTGGCACGGTGACAATTTTCTCTTGTGAAAGTTTTGGAGGATTCCCACGACCTCAAAGTCTTATATTTAGGTAAATATAATATATTAAATATAAAGCAGTAGGGTTATATCTGAGAGACAATTGGGAGGTCAAGGGTCAGTCTGCAGAGTATGCGTGTGTGTGCATGTGTAAATGTGTGTGTGTGGGTGTGTGCATGTGTGTGATTCTGCCTGTGTTTGTATGTATGTGAGTGTCTGTATGTGTGTGTCTGAGTGTGTGTCTGTGTGTGAGAGTGTGTGTCTGTGTGTGTGTGTCTGTCATTCTGTGTATGTGTGTGTGTGTGAGTGCGCAGAGCCTTCAAGCGGGTGGACATCCGGAAGGCGGCAGGTCCCGACCACATCCCGGGGCGCGCCCTCAGAGCATGTGCAGACCAGTTGGCAGGAGTCTTCGCAGACATCTTCAACCTCTCCCTGTCCCAGGCTGTTGTTCCTGAGAGCTTCAAGATGTCCACCATTGTGCCTGTCCCCAAACACCCCAAGGTAACCTGCCTGAATGACTGGAGACCCGTAGCCCTCACCTCGATTGTCAGTAAATGCTTCGAGAGGTTGGTCAAGGACTTCATTTGTTCCATGTTGCCTGCCACGCTGGACCCATGGCAATTTGCATATCGTCAAAACAGATCCACCGACGACGCAATTGCCATGGCACTTCACACCGCCCTTTCCCACCTGGAGGGAAGGAACTGTTGTGTGCGAATGCTGGTTGTGGACTACAGCTCAGCGTTCAACACTATTGTTCCCGCCAAGCTCGACACCAAGCTCAGAGGTCTAGGCCTGCACTCTACCATGTGCAGCTGGATACTGGACTTCCTGTCGGGCCGCCGCCAGGTGGTGAGGATGGCGGTCCCACCTCAGAGCCGTTGACCCTCACCACGGGCGCCCCTCAGGGATGCGTGTTGACCGCTCTCCTCTACTCCCTGTACACCCACGACTGCACGGCCATGCACAGCTCCAACGTCATCATCAAGTTTGCTGACGACACAACAGTGTTGGGGCTGATCACCGACGACGAGACAGCCTACAGGGAGGAGGTTGGATCACTGGTACAGTGGTGCCAGGAGAACAGCCTCGTCCTCAACGTCAAGAAGACCAAGGAGCTGATCGTGGACTACAGGAAGCGGAGAGGAGAGCACACCCCCATCTCCATAGACGGAGTTGCAGTAGAGAGGGTCAGCAGCTTCAAGTTCCTCGGCGTGCACATCTCCGAGGACCTCACATGGACCACGCACACCACTCACGTGGTGAAAAGGGCCCAACAACGCCTGTATTTCCTTAGGCGACTGAGGAAATTCAACATGGCCCCCCGCATCCTCAGAACATTCTACACCAGTACCATCGAGAGTGTTCTGACAGGTTGCATCACCGTCTGGTACGGGAACTGCACCGCCCTGGGCGTAGGGCACTACAGAGGGTGGTGCGGTCGGCACAGTACATCGTTGGAGGTGAGCTTCCTCCATCCTGGACATATACACCAAGCGGTGCGTGGCCAGGGCCAAACGGATGATGAAAGACAATAACCACCCGGCCACAAACTGTTCACCCTTCTACCGTCAGGCAGGCGATACCGCAGTATCAAGTGCCGCACAAACAGACTGAGGGACAGCTTCTTCAGTCAGGCCATCAGGCTGCTGAACAAGGACTGAGACCCTCATTAACACTACACACCAGAACATATTCTGTGAATATCTATGGCCATGGTGTATATTTTATTACATTGTTTATATATATATATATTGTATATATATATTGTATGTATATACATATATATATATATATAGTCTCAAAAAAAAGTGTATATTTTACTACATTGTTTTATATATATATATTGCCATGATGTATATTCTATTACATTGTTTTATATATATATTGTTAATACTTTCTTCTTTTTTTGTGTGGATATTGTATAGTTTATTCTCATTCTTATTCTTTTTTTAGTCTGCTACTGCTGTCGGGTGTTTTGCACATAAGAATTTCACGAACCGATTATACTTGTATAAAAGGGGATGTGACAATAAAAACTTGAAACTTGAAACTTGTGTCTGTGTGTGTGTGTGTGCGTGTGTAAGAGTGTGTGCGTATGAGAGTGTGTGCGTATGAGAGTGTGTGTCTGTGTGTGTGAGTATGTGTGTGTCTCTGCCTGTGTGTGTGTGTACGTATATGAGTGTCTATGTGTGTGTGTGTGTAGGTGTGTTTGTGTGTGTGTGTGTGTGTGTGTGTGTGTGAAATGATGTCTTAGTTTGCATGCATATCTGTGGAAGTTGAAGGGTAAATCATGTTTTATTAACAATTCCCAAATTATTTCCCAGATTTTTCCGGGTCCCTGCTCTTTTTGTTTGATGAAAAGTAAAAACGCCTGTAAATAACGCCATGAAGGGTTTATTGTTTTGAGTTGTTTGACTGTTTAGCATTTTCCTTATTGATTTTGATGTGTATGCCTTTTATATTGTATTGTTTGAATAAAAATAGACGTTTTATACTACTTCCGCTGAACAGATAAATCGGACTTTTATTTTGAAAGGTTAAAAGGAAGCGCACTTTTTTTTTAGGTTAAAATGCGAACTTTATGGTATAGATTACGGACAGATGCGCATTTTATAACAAGTTTAATAGTTGATTTTACCCGTATGGGACTAACTCTGTTAAGGTGGTGATGAGGTGGTGATAGTGTACGAGTTTTAATTAATGTATTGTCACCTAAAAAAAGAAAATAAAGGAGAGTCACCAGCAGTAAATCTTCACGCCAATTCATATGATCCGTTACAACGCCTATTGCTGTCAGAATACGCAGGCGAAACAACAGATACAATAATAATAAATAAGACTAGAGGACGCTTTTTACAATTCATAACAGCATTGTAGAAAAGAGAGATAGACCTAACAAACGGCAAAGATACGTTGATCAGAGACGTATTTGTAATTATAATACGTCAAATGCAAACGTAATCTGGAGAGAAATACGTTTCAGTCCAACGTAACTGCAAATTCCATTTTAGGTCTGGGGGAACGTAATTTTTGTGATACAGGGTTGTAAATGTGCCCTACTCATTTGTTGCGAGCAAGTATTGTGAATGTCGCGGTCACGGCGTCACCGGTTGGTCTTCCCTTGGACGGATTCTACTGAGGGACAAAAAATGGATTTTGGACATTACATCAGTTTTTATTTATTATATGAAACTACCAAAAGACCACAAGATCAGGCTGAACTCATTTCTGTTCCATACCTCGGACTAAATATCAGTCCCGCGAGAGGAGGAGTGGAAGGCCTGTGAGGATTTGTACATCAGTGGTGAAAGTGGTCTTTACGCTGTGTGATACAACTGCAGTCACACCCGTTGGTCAACGGGATGATGCTTCAAAGAAAGAGGAGTGATGCGGAGAGAGGTCAGCTGACCTCTGCCGCTGAAAGGGTCATTGAAAATCTAGCTTCATTCAAGATTTGATATTGGCCATTTCTACCCTGAAAATTATTAATTTATTCCTCCTCAAAAAATAGTGACTGTTCCTATAGAAGGCGTCGCATCACAACACACACTACCTCACTTTCCCTAATGAATAGATTGGAAAATAAAGACACTTTACCCTCGAGGTTGCGTTAATGAAGCGGATTTAAAGCTTTGACCAAATCTATGTTTTTGTCTCTGGTTTTATTCAAAGTCGCATATTTGCTTTTTTAATGCCGGGAGTTCTAGTGGGAAGATTGATATCACCATCCGTGCATGAAGGCCCTATTAATTGCCGGTGTGTTATGGCCACTCTGGGACTGTACGGCACGCTGTGAACACAGTTCAGCAAGCTGGACTCATTTCAACACTTTCAGGAGGCACGGAGCAACATTCAGTGGAATAAGTGCCAAAAACCTGGGCCTCGTCATTGTGACCCGGGATAAAACACTCGAAGAGATGTCAAGACAGGAGACCACAGACGTGAGATAAAACACACCAATAAACAATATGAAAATGCGAAAAACACTCTCCCATACATTTTTACTGAGATCGTTTTATAAATTGTTGCGTAGACTAAGCTACTGTGAGCCATCTTAAGGTCAAGCGCCTTTATTGTCAAAAAGTAGATATCGTACGTACGAGTATATCAACAAAATATACCATGATTGTATATTTTGGGTGTTATATATACAGAAGGGAGCTGGACAAGCACATGAGAGGGGTATATAATGACGTATTTTATATCGTAGAAGAAAATATTAACTTTTATAGCTTAATTATTATTACTAGCTTATAATATAAAGCTCGTTTTAGCCACAGACCTCATTTATTGCATCTAACCCAACATATATATATATATATATATATATATATATACACACACAAGCACACACATACACGGACATGCACATACATATGCACACATACACGCACACACAAACACGCACACACACACACACATGCACACACACTACATTGAAATACATTGTTGTGTTCTCTTCAGGGAGTCAGATGTATCACCACATGTATCATAACATGATGGAGCCACTTAGACTCCACACCAGAGCCCTCTGTGTGCTGGAGCTGCAGCGCTCTTCCTCACACACTCTGTCAGCGTGGAGCTGCAGTTGTGCTGTCAATACGTCTCGCACAGTCAAATTGCCTTGACGGATAGATATTTTCCATTTATGCATGAAAACAATGGGGCGCTCCCTCCTCCCATCGCCTCCCTCCTCCTCCCTTCCCATCCTCATCACTTCGACAGCCTCCTCAAGCTCCGCTGTTGTCCTCTCCTCCTCTCTTCCCATATTCCTCTCCGTCCTCCTCCACTCCTCCGCTCCTTCCTCCCAGCCACCTGCCAACATCTTAACCTATAGCTCTGATCGTCAGCCAAGGGCGGCTCTACCGGAATCAAAGATGTCAGGACGTGGCGGATCTCTTCAATGCCACAATACACAGAGGACATTGTGCGACTATGCCAAAATCAATCTGCCTTCCATTGATCACCTAACCCTGTCTTTGCAGGGCTTTGGAGACCCCCTGTGTGTCTGAAGGTCCCCACGTGTGTCTTCCTCACTGTACCTGAGACAAATAAAGAATTTAAACTCTAATGTACTTCCTTGATTTAAAGCAGTATTGCATAATCAGAACTATAAAACACAACATGAGTCCTTCTCAAGTGCATTACACGTGTGCTGTATTCTATACAAATAAGGTATTCACACAGCAGCTCTGAAAAAGGGGTGCATCTTAAATGCCTCTGATATTTTAATCTGCATGAGGTTGACTAATTGTCCGACTTGTTTTAAATCTACCACCACGGTTGAATTTCTGCCTTATTTCAACCTCATGATTAAACCACTAATTCTTCAGTTGCAAACGTTAATTAAGTAAATCCCCGAAAGATCACCGGCTTATTACCTTCGAGCACCAAGGGTGAGACGACTGTTATTTTAATAATCATTAACAACGTTTTTTTCTTCTTCCAACAATCACATAAGTCTGCCATTGCAAAAAGTTTACACCGTGTTAATAAACGGGTCCAGATGCAGCACTATACTTAAGAAGGTCAGAGGTCAAACGCCCCATTTGAATTACCCCAAAGTGCTAGAAACACCAAGGACGTGTCATGCTGGAGGATACATCCGCCAAAGAGCTTTTTTAAAACAGGGTTCAACCAAAGGTCGTCTTTATTAATGGCATTTAAGTGATCCATAAAGCTTTGATACATGATTAGAGAAGAAAAACACATTACTTACAACTTATACACCTTTTTATACCAGGAAACTTTACCCAATATGGCTCAATGTGAAGTATTCTGAGCTGATAATCAGACAAGATGAGAGTTAAAAGAAGAGCTAGGTTTCCACACGCGATACCTTTAAACATTTATTTTAGGAGTATCTCAAATTCTCAGGGGAAATGCATCTGCTATCAATCCTTTTGGTGCTCATGTAGCGCCCTGAAATGTAATTTCATATCTCTTACTGATATAGTTTAACGGTGTCCATTTCTTATTATTTGTGTGTAAGGTGATTCATGTTTTGTGCACATGCTAACTGTGAAGGGAGGAAAGTGCTCGTCGTTCCGTTGGAAGAGAGCGCTGTCTCTTTAAGAAGGGGGCGTGTGAAAAGCAGGCGTGTGAAGCCGGCTGAAGAAAACAGTGTATGCTTGCTTTAACCAGGAATTTGTATCATAAATGTTGCTAAAAAGAAAAAAAAAGTTTTATTGAAGAGTTCATGTCAAGGGTGCAACACTCAGATAGAGAAAAAAAGCCTTTTTGTCACCACGTCCAGTCTATTTTAGTTTTCTTCTGATAATTCAACACATTTAGAGGATGACAACGTCAATGTAATGCTTCATGTGTATCCATAGATGAACCCAGCTGAAGTGGACCCCACAGTCAGTAGATGCCGTAACATCCACTCATTTTAAAGCATGCAGCCTATGAAAAGTATAATAACGATTACTCCCATCCATATTGTGATCAGCGTTATTCTTTATCCACTTGATTTGACATATGTCACATTGATTTTAGAGAAAAGACGTCAGTATTCACGCACTTCATATTCACCGCCTTCACCAAGGTTCTCCTCCGACTGGATTCGGAGTCTTTTCGTGCGGCCGGCGAGTTGGTCCAGGAAACGGTCGTCTTGATACGTCTTATGCTGCAGAGAACTTTACTCGAGCCCTTTCTTGGTTAACTTTCAAGGGAACACACCGACGGGGAGGAGGGGGAGAGCGATCATGAGATGGATTCTCCTTTCTCTCTGTACAGTGGGACCCTCAGGCGCTCTCGTCACGCCTCTTAGAAGCAGAGCGGGTCCCAGTGACACTTTTCTCAAGACTCCTCTGTCTCACCTCAAGTCTCCATCCTCTTTCTTTTTGTTGCTTTGTGTTGAATTGAAGTTGTTCTTGTGTTTACAGACTTAGTCACCGTCCAGGCTCCTTTTTCTGTTTTGCTTTTTAAACTATTATTGATATATATAATGTTAAGTAAAAAAACATTGAGCCACTCGGGCGGAGAGAAAGTCCAGAATAAAATTATGTATAATAAAAAGTACTAAATGATAAAGATGATGAACAACATATATATATATATATAAATATATACATGTATATATAGATATACACGTATATATTTATATATATATATATATACACATATATATATACTCATGGCATCCCACACCAAGACATTCTTTAATAATACATACAGTATATTATAAAATAATCTACACAGAGCTATCCTTCAATAATATAGTGAACCACTAAAAAACTATCTACACTTTAATAACCAGTGTGAAGTTCAAGTAAATTATTAAAATCCCAATTTACACAAAGCTATAGTAATTTATCCAATTCTACGCTAAAATGAACTAAGTTTGTACATGTACAGTTTCTCTGTTTGGTTAATAAACACATAGTTTCAGTGGCGGGTATCGTTTGAGAAAAATGATACTTCAATTGATACCTATCGTGTAAACTAAAAGTGTGTGTGTGTGTGTGTATGTGTGTGTGTGTGTGTCACTTCTGCTCCGGGGATACTATATTGTCAAAGTTGTTTGTTTACTCGTTTTCTCTTCAGTGAGGTTATTCTCAAATATTTGCAACAGTGATCAAATAACCACAGCGTTTTTTCCAGAGTGTATTCTCTTTGTGTGAACGAGCTTAAACTTAAAAAACTTCTTCTCAAACAAACACAAACCTCTCGTTTAGTTTCACTCTGGTGCGAGGACATGTAGAAAACCAACAATCATAATCATGAACATGTTATAATTGATGGGTTAACCACAAAGCCTGAAGGCAGCACACACACACACACACACACACACACACTCTCTCTCTCGATGATCAACTACAAAAAAAAGAGCCTTTCGCCGAATGGAGGATTGTTATCACTTGATGCATTAATTGTTCTCGTTGCATGCATCATTTCTAATCTTTGGAGAAAGGAAGCGGGAAGACAAAGGCGGCCCACATTTGATATAATAAGAGTGGAGAGAATTTAATCTCTGTGTTCAAAGAAGTTTCTCTGGCGTTATCTCTTGAAAAAGTTGTGGAAGATCGAACCGAATAGATTTGGCTCATTGGTGGCCAAATAATGACAGAACCACCTTGAAACTTGACTGATGCTTATCAAAGTCCTTAATTACCCTCACGGCATGCAGACTCTAAATGACTGCCTCATCACTTCAATAATTATGGACTAATTAGACAAAAACAAACGGCAGTATGATGCTATGGGTTTAACAGGCACTGCTAACACTGTGAACTAATTCTATGTGTATTACGGTTTCACGGTTTATTCGGCATGGTGAGTCGTTTTATAAATAGTGTGACATATTTATATTTAAACAAAGGGTTACAGTGAAACAAATACGATATCCAAAATGCAAAATACCTGCAAAATAAAGTGCACATTAATCTGATTAGCTTGATTCTCGGCCTCTGCTCTGAAAATGGCATACCCAAACTAAAAAGGCTGTATATCTGCAACCACTAGGGCTATTTTACATCATTTTAACATTTTTACCTTTTTAAACATGTTTGTATTTTTGTTCAGATGTGTACATATCAGTCTATATGTTACTGGGTAAGAGTAAATGAAGATGGCACCCAGAAAAATAAATAATAATTCAGGTCCGAATTGAAAAAAAGCAATTCCAGGATGATTATATGTTTGTAACGAGGCAGTTGAAAAGTTTAAAACTCTCACAAATCATATTAAAATATGTTAACATTCTCCCTGCAAAGTTTTAGCTCAACATTTCCTAAAGATACGAGTCGATGTGCTTGTATATTTGTAGTCACGGAGCAAAATCACATCACATAGAGAATTTCAAGCAGGACTTGGCTCAAATTAGTTTTTCATTCTGTGGGATGATATATTCTCAATCGATTATCCATCTTGCTTACTTGCATAATTACACATCCTTTCCTCAGCGTTGAAATACAAACGTGTTGCGCCGCGTGGTGCAAATCCACATAAAGCTTCAGCTATTCACGTTAGCTAAAACAAAAAAACCACACAGGATACCATAACACCTGGGGAAGCGAGGGTGACTCACAGGAAGTTGAAATGATACGTGTACGCCGGACCTCTGCATCTGCATGGTGATGGATGATGCGCTGCATTGATTGGTGCATCGATAAGGTGATGACGCTGGAGATGCCAAGGAGGCGACCCCGAGTCACCCCAAGGACCCACGACTGCTGAGTCTGCACACTGTACTAAAAGTATGTTTTAATACATTACTGCTCTGCAAACATTTACATAGACATTAATAAAAACTTTTACTTGTTACACTTTGTTTACAATGTAAACGTAGAACACTATTTTTATAACCAGTCCCCATCACTTCTGCTTCGGGGGGATATTATATTTTCAAAAAGGTGTTTATTTAACTAATTTTCTCTCCACTGAGGTTATTCACACTTTGCAAATATTTGCAACAGTGATCAAATAACTAACAGCGCTTTTTATCCAGAGTGTATTCTCTATGTGTGAACAAGCTTTAACTTTAAAACTTCTTTAACTAGTTTAGTTTCACTTTGGTGTGAGAATGTGTAGAAAGCTAATGATCATAAACCTGAAAATGTGGAAATTGCTGGTTAACCACAAAGCCTGAAGGCAGCTCAATACACACACACACACACACACACACACAAAGATGAAATAATCGCTTCAATTTCACATCTCCCTCTCTCTTTCTCTCAGAACAAGATTACATTACAGCGGCTTTTTGAAGTCTGCCCGGGAGGCTGATCAAGTCTGAGGGTTTTGGGGAAGTTTTTTCATGATCTACTCCTTGAAGGTTCTCATGCAAGATGCTAAACACAAAAGCTCTTTTACCGTGATGACGTTGCAAAGTGATTCACATCAAAACGCTGTCCCTCTGCTCCAGAAAAAACATAATACTCTGCCCTCCCATCTAAATGGAAATATATCTCAATCACCACAGCTCTCTTCTCCCGTTGCATTTCATCATTTTTCTTTCTTTTTTCTTCCATTTCCTATTCGTTTAATTTTCTCTCCGTTTTTCTTCCTCCTCACCGCCGCTGGTTTACGTGTTTCCTTCAAAAAGTCTGAATCGTATGGAGGACTTAAAATGTATTAAGTATAAATAAATCAATAAATGCATGAATAAATACAGGAATAAATGAATAAATGCTTCAATAAATGTATAAATAAATACAGGAATAAAAAAATAAATGCTTAAATAAATGTATAAATACAAGAATAAATAAATAAATGCTTAAATAAGATGTATAAATACTGCTAAATACAGCTGGGGCGGTCCAAACCTCTGTCTAAAGCATGATTTATACTTCATACATTTTAAGCCCTCCATAGAAGCGTCCATCTGCATGTTCCTCAATAACCATTTGTTCAAAGTGAGCGGAGAGAGCTCACTGAAAACTTATTTTTTCTGGCACTAAACTCTCAGATCTTAATCCAGCTGGTACTCTGGAGCTTCAAGAGGCAGTCGGGCGACCTACAAGTTCCCCATGTAAGTCCTGCACCAGGTGGGCAGATCCGGTGGAGTCTTACAGGACTTAAAGAAGCAATCTCAGTGATTTTCATGGAAATCAATATTTGCAGTATGAACATGTAACTATGCCTCAACAACAGGCCTCTACATCCTCAGCAGAGCTCCATTCATTTAAGTAGAAGATCGACATTTATCAATTAAAACCAAGACAACAAGGGGTTTCCACTTTAAAAGGTTGCATTGATAACAGTTGTATTCAGGCAGATAATTCAAAAAAGAAACATGTTTTCGAAAAGGTGATGATTTAGAAAAAATATATATTATGAACATTTATGATAATGAATAAATTATTGATAATGTTCTGATGGGTCTACACACTAAACATTGAGGGTTGATTGATCGATGGATTGAAATTGGTTGGGGCAAGATAACGTATGCACACTATTGGATTTATATATATTTATATATATAAATAAATACAAAGACATTTTGCATATTGTTAAATAGGTCTATAATACAGGACTGTCTCAGAAAATTAGAATATTGTGATGAAGTTCTTTATTTTCTGTAATGCAATTAAAAAAACAAAAATGTCATGCATTCTGGATTCATTACAAATCAACTGAAATATTGCAAGCCTTTTATTCTGATTTATTGCTGATTATGGTTTACAGCTTAAGAAAACTCAAATATCCTATCTCTAAATATTAGAATATCATGAAAAAGTATACTAGTAGGGTATTAAACAAATCACTTGAATTGTCTAATTAACTCGAAACACCTGCAAGGGTTTCCTGAGCCTTGACAAACACTCAGCTGTTATAAATCTTTTTTTTTACTTGGTCTGAGGAAATATTAAAATTTTATGAGATAGGATTTTAGAGTTTTCTTAAGCTGTAAGCCATAATCAGCAATATTAAAAGAATAAAAGGCTTGCAATATTTCAGTTGATTTGTAATGAATCCAGAATGCATGACATTTTTGTTTTTTTAATTGCATTACAGAAAATAAAGAACTTTATCACAATATTCTAATTTTCTGAGACAGTCCTGTATGTCCGTGGTTTCTATCTAAATGGGTTAGAGGTTGTTTTTTTATTATTTAATCTTGACTTTAAAATCTCCTTCAGGAGAGCAGCTTGGTAGCCAAGAGTGAAGGATTACACGGGGCAAGACATTAGTAAGACCAATCAATCAAATCAATCAAATCAAATTATTCTTTATTATTATTCTATTTTCTTTCCTTTGAATTAAACCTCATGATTTGGAATGTTTTGTATTATAGTTGCCACAATTCAGCTTAGAGGGAAAAGAGGGAAAGAGTTTGTAATAATATATCTAATTATGTATTCTTCAGACTTGTTAGGCATACCTTAAAAGTATCAATGATAAACTTTATACTGTGTATAAAAAACAAATACCTTTTTTTCCTTGGTGACATTTTCCCTCTCCACACACGCAAGCTGAAGGAACATACGTGTTTAATATTTTATTCAGTCTGGCCTGGAGTCATTTTGTCTGAATAGAAATTTCTTTTTTTACTGGTGTCCGACATAGACCTCATATCTCCAATGTTTTTATTCATTATTATTTTGTATTAGCTTTATAATTTTTCCTGAAAGTAATCAGGGCTCGAGTTTACATTGAGCCTCTTTTTGGCATCTCAATAGCAAAAATCATAATCATACAAAAGTAATGGTTTCATTTCTCTCTGTGCTAGCGTCTATCAAAATAGTCTGCCTGGTTGAGCTAATGTAATAATTAAGCCAGCGACCTTCTCTCGTTCTCTCCCTTTCAACAGGAGAATGTATTCACTGATCACACCAACAATAACTCATTCCTCCCCAAACCTCCACCCACACCCTCAGATCGACAAGCAGCTCCCTCCTTCGGGTCCCCAACACCAAGCTCCGCACCATGGGCACCTTCTGCTCAGCAGCGCCCCGCTTGTGGAACAGTCTCCCTGACCACCAAAGGGCAACACAGACACTGGACTCTTTTAAGACTGGCCTAAAAACCTTTTTATTCAGAAAGTCGTTCATCACTTTTAGTTGACTTTTATGACTTGTTCCAAATATTCCTTTTTTATTATAGTTTTAACTGTGTCCTGGCTCTGTGGCACTCTGAGATTCTTGGATGAAGAGTGCCTACAAATGGAATCTATTATTATTATTATTACACGTAAAACACAGCGGGAGTTATCTCTCCACACCACAGGGTGAAGCCCAAAACAACTCTCTCTCTCTCCCCAAAAAACAAGCACGGCCCTCTAAGCACCCACATTTCGTCGAGTCATCCTGACCTCGGATGGGCAGACATCATATTTCACATCATATTTCTTCTCGGACCACATATTCCATCTGTGATGTTATTCTGAATTTGCAGGAACTTGAACGCAACAGTCCCTTCAATAATTCAAATTTATATTAACACCAGCAGTCTGCAGGTTTTACATTCTGGGGTGTTCTGGCTCCGCTGGTGTAATGGGATCACAGAGGTCGGGGCCCCTGAGGACCCCGCAGGCATGCTCCCTCTGCTTAACCAAACACCTTGGAATACATCCTGTCCGCTAGTTAAATATGACATACAGGCGTGTCCCACTTATCTACATGTGAGCACACTTAAACAACACAGCTATGGCCGCTGTGAGCGTGCAAATATTTAACTACAGGTAAATATCATCCGGACATATTTGCATGCGTAGACAGACAGAAACACGGTCGCTCTCGTTCAATCACACCACCGCCCTGGAGAGGACACGGCCATCACAGGACTCGGAGAAGAAGGTAAATATCAAAACATTTTCCCATCAGCTGATGGGGCAAATGAGTATTGAATTCCAGATGGAAAGCTCTCGCGGTCATAAAGTGAGGAAGAAGGAGGCGGTCAGTCCGGAGCAAGAATTATTTATTTTATTTATTTCGTTCATTTTAAATGTAAACCTTTATGTAACCAGGTGAGTCCCGTTGCGATTACACATCTCTGTTTCGAGGGCGACCAGGCAGCAACTTAGAAACACATAGTTACAAACAACAAATTACACAACAAGATGAGTTAAACGAAACTAAAAGTTTAGAGACCGTGACATAACCAAGTTAATTTAAGATACATTAACATTTTTGGGAACCTGCGTCTATTTCTTTGATTTTATATTTAATAGCTTTTTTGAATTGAAGTCCACTTTTAGAACACAACTTTATTAATTCTTAAGGAAATTATTGTGCCATAGTTTCATAAAGACTACTACAGATATATAGCATAAAACAAAATGTATAAACATATGAACAACAGAACAATATTTTTTTTAAGAGAAAAGAAATGATACTGACACTAGAGCAAGAGAGAGAAAGAGAAACAAGAGCAATAAGAGTAAGTCAATGAATAAAGTTTTTTAAAAATCCACGAAGACAGAAACAGTAAATACAAGTATAAACATATGAAGAGTATAAGAAGTATACACCGGTGCCAAATGGAAACTAAAATAGAAAAGTAATATTGAACCTGATGTTGGGAGAAGATATTGTGTCCATATTCTTCAGATTCTTAGCAATGTTTGTGTGTGATCAATTAAAAATGAACTGTTGAAAGCATTTAATAAAGATATGGACAAACACATTGACATTAATTAAGACACCGCTTACTTTTAATAATATGTATGACTTATTTTGAATGTGCTGCTGTACTGTCGCTTCATACTTTGTGTTCTTCTTACCACAGATACCGTTGTAGTGTGTCTTACCCTGTGGTGTTTGTTATTGCTTTATGTTTGTTGTTGCTTTATGTTTGTTGTTGTTTTATGTTTGTTTTGGTCTGTCACGGGACTACAGATGCAAATTAGCTGTATAGCTATAATATGGTGCAGTGAATCAAATGGTGACATGTATGTGTTTACTGTACATGTTCCCTTTTAAATTAAGATAATACAAAAAGATTTTAAAAGTAAGAGCGTTGTTTTTGTCATAATAATGAGATGGATGGTTTCAATGAGGTATCTTGTTATGGCAAGTAAAGAAAAGATGAACTACTTCGATGTGTAAAATACAGGAACTCCTGTCAGACTGATGCCAACACGACTGATGATATGACATGGTGGATTCATTATTATCGTTATGATATCACAACTCATTGCTGTGAAAAGAAAATCTAGGATATGTTAATTAAAAGCACCAAAATGGCTTATCGGAAAAGAAAAGCGTGGCAGCGATTCAATATATATAAAGTCACGCCTTGCTCTGATTCTTTCACCATGAGCACCCTTCCTCCATCGCTTCCTCACTGCAGTAATGCCATTTTGTTTTCCCTCTCTCCCCTTTGCCATCCTCACTCTCTCTTGTTCCAATAAAGTCCGACATCCACTCTAGCTGGATTAATTTATCTGGGAGCGGATTGGGCGCCCGGGGTCAATTTCCCTTCAAATGAGTGCATTATCTGCGACAAGCTGTCCCCGGTATAAGCCGAGGCCCCTGCCGGCTTCATTTGTTTCAGGCAGACAAACAGACGGCGGGAAAAAAAAGCGCTCTCTGTGTTTTGTTGCTCCATCAGACCGGGTTTCTTTCTTTTCTTTTTTCTTCTTTTTTTGGTTGCTTCTGAGGCATCACAAGGCAGAGGGGAAGATGCCTTGATTAGGAGGACATGGAAGGGAAGGAGGAAGGAAGAGTAACGGGGGGGCAGGAGAGGCAGAGGCCAGTAGTATGTTGAGAAAATTATGCCGGAAAAAAAGCTTTAAATATATACACTTTCATTATCTACATTTTTGTAAAAACTTTTTCTGGTAAGCACATTTAGTTTGCTCTCCCTGGGTGCAAGAGTTGTAAAATTTTTTTTTTTTAAATGACTTCTAATGTTGTATCGTCTGTCGCCAGGACACACCGTGGTTTCCAAATATCGTGGATTATACACGTCCCACAATGCAACTCAACATTGTCTGACCCTCCCTGCCTGGTGAAGGTCAACCCTTAAACCCCGTGTCCACAGTTTGTATTGCAGGCTTTATGTTCATTTGTGAGCCACAGAAAGTATGAGGCACACAATATTGACAAAGAATAAATATTTTAGCACAGGATAGTTATTTTATTTGTGTTTACTTGTTACTACAAATGAGGACTAGGCCCGTCGCCCGATTGCGATTATTTAAACAGGTGCGGTCGTGTGTTTGGCTGCTCCCAGCTGGAGTTTTTCTTCCACTCTTTCTATCAAAGATAATTCACTTGAAAATATTTGGATGGTAAAATTCAAGATTCAAGATTCAAGATGTTTTATTTGTCACATACACACACAGGGTGTGCAGTGAAATGAAAGTGGCAATGCTCAGCAGGAATGTGCAAGGGCAACAAGTACACACTATTTACAAATAAAAAACAACACAATATTTACAGTAAGTGTGTGTGTGTGTGTGTGTGTGTGTGCCTAAGAGGGGCAGTTGTGTGGGTCTATGTGGGGGTCCTGGTGAGGTCGGAGTTCACAATCCTGATGGCCTGAGGAAAGAAACTCCGTCTTAGTCTCTCTGTTCTTGCAGCGTGACTACGGAGGCGCCTGCCTGACCGCAGCAGCTGAAACAGTCTGTTGTTGGGGTGGTGAGGATCCTTCATGATCCTGCCGGCTCTGGTTCTGCACCTCCTGGTGTACAAGTCCTGCAGGGTGGGGAGTGTAGTTCCAATAGTGCGCTCAGCCGAACGCACTACTCTCTGCAGAGCCTTCCTGTCCTGGGCGGAGCAGTTGCCAAACCAGGCTGTGATGCTTCCTGTCAGGACGCTCTCTACAGCTCCAGAGTAGAAGGACTGAAGGATCCTCTGGGAAACTTTAAATTTCCTCAGCTGCCTGAGGTGGTAGAGGCGCTGCCTTGCCTTTCTCACCAGAGTGTCTGTGTTTGTTGACCATGTCAGATCCTCGGTGATGTGGACTCCCAGGTATTTATACCGCTCACCCTCTCCACAGTAGTCCCGTTAATCCCCAGTGGTGAGTACGTCCTCTGTTGTTGTACCCTCCTAAAGTCCACAATCAGCTCCTTAGTTTTGGTGACATTCATGATGAGGCTGTTGTCCTGGCACCAGAGTGACAGATCAGCAACTTCCTCCAGGTAGGCCTTCTCGTCGTTGTCGGAGATCAGGCCCACCACCACTGTGTCATCCGCAAACTTGATGATGGTGTTGGAGCTGAACCTGGCCACACAGTCATGTGTGTACAGGAGTACAGTAGGGGCTGAGGACGCAACCCTGGGGGATCCTGTGTTCAGGGTGAGGATTTGGAGGTGTGTCTGCCCACCCTGACCACCTGTGGCCTGGCGGTCAGGAAGTCCAGGATCCAAGCACACAGGGGTGTTCAGTCCCAGCTCAATCAGCTTGCCGGCCAGTCTGGAGGGACTATGGTGTTGAAAGCTGAACTATAATCAATGAACAGCAGTCTCACATAGCCCCCTCTGGCTGTCCAGATGAGAGAGTGTGGTGTGCAGTACCTGGGAGACAGCATCATCCGTGGATCTGTTTGGGCGATAAGCAAACTGCAGCGGGTCCATGGAGGAAGGGAGGAAGGCGCAGATGTAGTCCTTTATCAGCCTCTCAAAGCATTTCATGACCACCGAGGTGAGGGCCACGGTCGGTAGTCATTCATACATGCTGGAGAAGCATTCTTGGGCACAGGGACAATAGTGGATCTCTTGAAGCAGGCGGGGACCACGGACTCAGCCAGGGAGAGGTTGAATATTGTGGTGAACACTGGAGCTAGCTGGTTAGCACAGGTCTTCAGTACTCGCCCAGATATGCTATCTGGACCTGCAGCTTTCCTGGTGTTCACCCTCAACAGAGCCCTCCTCACACTGTGCTCGGTCACAGAGAGTGTGTGTTCATCCCCAGCGGTAGAACTCACCTCGGCTACGCTAACGGTGTTGTTGTTAGCAGGCGAGCTAGCGCTGTTGTTGCTAGCCTCAAACCGTGCATAAAATGAGTTCAGGTCGTCCGCTAGGGATGCGTCGGCACTCACCATTGCGGGGGGTCTGCTCTGGTAGTTTGTGATAGTCCGTAGCCCCTGCCATAGGCGCCTGGTGTCGCGCTGCTCCATCTGTGATTCCACTCTGTCTCGGTACCTCCTTTTGGCGTCCTTCACCGCCCTCCTCAGTCCATAGACCGCTGCCTTGTACTCGTCCATGTTGCCGGATACAAGACCGGAGTTATAGGCAGCAATGCAGGCGTTCACAGCTTCACGGATGGATCTATCAACCCACGGCTTTTGGTTAGGAAAGACCCTAACTTTTACCGTGGGGACGATGGTGTCCGTTAGCGTTGCTATGAGGCTCATTGCTACTTCCGCAAACTCGCTGACGTCACTGGAACTGGATTGGATCATGTCCCAGTCGACGATACACAGAGCGTCCTGTAGCTCAGCCTCTGATTGGTCAGACCACCGCATTACGTTCCTCGTCACTACCGCTTCCCGCGCGATCCTTTGTTTATACTCCGGAAGCAGAAAAATGGCGGCATGGTCTGATTTCCCTAACGGAGGGAGAGAGACAGCCTTGTAGCCTCTCTTGAATGGCGTATAGCAGTGGTCCAACGTTCTTTCCCCTCTGGTAGCACACGTAATGTGCTGGTGAAATTCATCATAAAAGAGCAGTGCGTGTCCTTTTGGGATATCTCCTTGCACAGTGCGAGTGTGGTGAGTGTGGTGGGAGACGCAGATTTGTGTAGTAGCAGATATTTATTAGATTTATTATATTTATTTAGCTTGTGATGAGTAGTAGAACTAAGGTGGTCATCAACATCATCACTCCAGTGTGTACTCCATTTAAAAGTATTTACAAGTCTACATTCTGGGTGCACAGGGCCGTCAGGTTGTGGTGCAGCATTGAAGAAGTGGTCGTAGATGTACAGGGCCGGTTCCAGTTGGTTTCAGAATAAAACACTGCAGCTCCTCAAGACTCACGTAGAGTTCCAGAGTCAAACGACTCACGTAGAGTTCCAGAGTCAGAAGACTCAGGTAGGATTCCAGAGTCACAAGACTCAGGTAGGGTTCCAGAGTCACAAGACTCACGTTGAGTTACAGAGTCTCAAGACTCACGTAGAGTTCCAGAGTCTCAAGACTCATGTAGAGTTCCAGAGTCAGAAAACTCAGGTAGGGTTCCAGAGTCACAAGACTCACGTAGAGTTCCAGAGTCTCAAGACTCACATAGAGTTCCAGAGTCTCAAGACTAACGTAGAGTTCCAGAGTCTCAAGACTCACGTAGAGTTCCAGAGTCTCAAGACTCACATAGAGTTCCAGAGTCTCAAGACTAACGTAGAGTTCCAGAGTCTCAAGACTAACGTAGAGTTCCAGAGTCACAAGACTCACGTAGAGTTCCAGAGTCTCAAGACTAACGTAGAGTTCCAGAGTCACAAGACTAACGCAGAGTTCCAGAGTCTCAAGACTCACGTTGAGTTACAGAGTCTCAAGACTAACGTAGAGTTCCAGAGTCTCAAGACTAACGTAGAGTTCCAGAGTCTCAAGACCAACGTAGAGTTCCAGAGTCTCAAGACTAACGTAGAGTTCCAGAGTCAAAAGACTCACGTAGAGTTCCAGATTCACAAGACTCACGTAGAGTTCCAGAGTCACAAGACTAACGTAGAGTTCCAGAGTCACAAGACTCACGTAGAGTTCCAGAGTCTCAAGACTCACGTAGAGTTCTAGAGTCTCAAGACTCACGTAGAGTTCCAGAGTCACAAGACTAACGTAGAGTTCCAGAGTCTCAAGACTCACGTAGAGTTCTAGTCTCAAGACTCACGTAGAGTTCTAGAGTCTCAAGACTAACGTAGAGTTCCAGAGTCACAAGACTAACGTAGAGTTCCAGAGTCTCAAGACTCACGTAGAGTTCTAGAGTCTCAAGACTCACGTAGAGTTCCAGAGTCTCAAGACTCACGTAGAGTTCCAGAGTCTGGCTCCTCAGCTGCTGGGTCAAGAGAAGCTGGTCCGCTCCGAGTTGAGCATCACGGAGTCCCCCCTTCGGTTCCCCGACCACGGCCTGGAAGCTGAAGCTGAAGCTGGGATGCTTCACGATCGCTTCCGCTATCATTTACTCTCTTTGAACCATTTTTTCCCTTTTTTCTAAATTAGCTCAGTCTACTCCACTTTTAAGAACAAGCTTGTGGCAGCTGTCTCCAATCTGGCCTCGGCTGCTGGCTGGTGGACAATCAGTCAGCAGCCGATGCTGCTCATATAAAAAGGGCAGCAGAGCTGGAGGTAGGGAGCGAAGTGAGCAGACGCGTTGTCCAACGATCTGCTGTGTGTAGTGTGCTGAAAAATAAATATGTTATCCAACGGAACCTCGCTGTTATCTGGTTATCCTTGGAGCTTTTGGGGGAAACCCACGGGTAGCGGCGTGAGACCTGCTACAAAGCTATTTTAAATCAACGTGTGAGCAGCGGAGCCTCGAGTAAAAAACGACCTGAAGATAAATCACTGGCCAACGATCACTGATGAGATCAACAACATGGATCGAGGTGCATCCGCAAAGCCAAACACAACTGCACTGCAGAAAAAGAAGAAGAAAAAAAAACATTTATTTGAAAGACGATTTGAATGCCGTGATTGCGACAATCCTCACGAGGACCTGGCTCCTTGCTCCTGGGACCCAGACCGACGGGGTTAGCAAAGACCCCCTGTCAGATGAATGGAAGTGTTACTTCTGGCGCCGGTTCTTCTGCTGGCTGCTGGGGCACACAGTGAATGCAGGCACAGATGGCAGAGGCTGACTTTTTGTTTGACTTTTGGATTATTGGTCTCCGTCTGAGCTTTAGCCGTCTGGGAGGCTGTGAAGAGCAGTCCATGTGAACACTAGAACTCTCTCGTCACACAGCCGGCCGCTTCCCACAGCTGACATTCTATTAATATCAAAAATGTAACCGCTGATCCAAAAAAAAAGAAGAAGTATCCACCACGAACACATTCTGAAAAAGTGAAAGAGTATGTTGAATCAAAATGTATGATATCCTCCTGCAAATTAAACACGAAGCGCCCTGTTGGGCTTCGGTAAAAATAGCAATCTATTCATTAGAAGACCAGAATCGTCGCTTCATTACTCGAATAACAAGCCGAAAGGAAACAAGTAGATTAAAAAAGTGTGGGGGGAGGAAGTGAGGGAGGGGCGAGAGAGAGAGGCTCTTATGTAACAAATTTAAATAGCTGGAGGCTCAGAGTGACAGTCCATTACTCCTCAGGATTAGCTATATTGGTATATTAATCAACTTAATTAGTTCAAACACGTGTCACCGTACACCGACGGCAGTGGAGACGGACACAGAGCAAATATTAACACCGCCCACGTCCAGAGATCACTCCCCGGTACTGAAGCACAGACACCATCACCATCCTGAGCAACGCACGAGGATTCACTCATATGTATGCACACACACACACATGCACACACACACACACACACACACACATGTAATGTGAGGCAGAGTGTTGGGACGAAAGAGGGAGCCAAAGACGGAGAGAGAGAAAAGGGTTCACACTTATGTTTTGTGTATCTGAGCGTTGGAGCTGAAACATAAAGAGACGATTATCAGGATTAAAATCCGAGCCCCTTTTTTTTTACTTACGACCTCTTATAATGAAGCAATGTCTACATCCCTCGTCGCCGTTGTTTATCTATTTCATCCAAATGGTTTCTAGAGACGTGGTTGAGCTGTTCAGTATTTCACCCCAAAAATATTTAAATTAAAGAAATGTGTTAAGTCCCAATGGCTAGTTTTGGTAATCATGGTGAAAGCGAGTCCGTGTTTAACAGTTTGATTGACAGGCAATGAACCCCGACCTTTATGTCCGACCCGGTAATAAGCCGGCGGCGCCCCCCGTGCCGTCACGTCAGGCAGAGCATGACGGGCCTCGTGTGTGCCAAGGTGCTCACTGGCAAGCTTCCCCTACCAGCCAGCTGGCTTCAGGAGAGGGCCACTGGGACACTTAATCCCAGGTCAGGTGGCTTTTTGTCAAAGTCGCCATTCCCTTAGAGAGAGAGAGAGAGAGAGAGAGAGAGAGAGAGAGAGCAGAGGTATTCCTGGCACGTCCAACTGGGAGGAAACCCACAGAGCGGACCCAAAACAAGATGGAGGGATTACAAAACCCATCTGGCCTGGGGATGCCTCGGGATCTCCGAGGGAAGAGCCACCAGGACGTGGGCGAAGGGAAAAAAACGACTTACGGGCTACTTTGCTTCGCCGTTAGCCGCCGTGAGCCGAGTCAGCTGCAGGGAAATGAAAAGGAGGACTACGGAGGGCTGAATGCTGAAAGTGCTTTAAAGCTGCAGTTCCTTTTTGAGACTGTGACATGCCGGCTCTAAAACAATGGAGTATAATAATATTACTAATAATACACATTCATCTCCACACAATCTCCTTTTTACTTTTTCCTAATGTGTTTGGGTGGAAAAGTTATTGTTCTATTAGGCGTTTTGTTCGAGTTTATTATTTTTTCATTTTGCCATTATCGCACACAGCGGTAGGGGTTGATGCCTGCGGGGTTCCTCGCAGGTTCCACCTTTTAGTAAAGAAACATAATGTCTAAACATGCTATAGGAGCTTTATATCAACGAAAAAAAGCATTTTTGTTTGAAAAAAGAAGAACAAAAAGAACGTCAAGGTTGCCGGAGCACTGAGGAGGGAGTCGACAGAAAGAAAAAACAAATGCCATGCGTGGAAAAACAGTCACCTTTGTAGGTATTATTAAAGGGGGATAAAGGAGAGTAGTAACAAAAGAAAGTACAAGAAAGGATGAGAGAAGATGTTTAAAAAAAGAGAAATTGTGGTCGAGAACCCATTGTAGAAGAATGGGAGTAGAAAAGAGAAAGGAGGGAGGAAACAATATGGAACAATAGATGAATTGGCTCAAAGAAGATTGAGACAGCAAAAAAAAAGCATGTGGTAAAAATTGTGTGGCGGGTAAAGGACAAAGGAAAGTTGTGAGCAATAGAAATTGCATGAAGGAAGAGGGGAGGGAGGATAGAGGAAGAGAGTCATAAAAAGATGAGGCAGCAGAAAATGGAAGGCATGGGGGAGTCGGGCCTGAATGGATGGGGTGTACAGAAAAAAGAAAGGGTGAAGAAGCTGAAAAGAGGAGGGAAAAGATTAGAGGGGAACGGAGAGATGACACAGGAAGTGGCATGGGGAAGAGAGGAAAGTAAAAGGACGAGACAAATATGTTTACGAAGACGGCAAAAGAGGAGTGAGGGGCGGAAGGAAAGAGCAACGGAGAGAAGAAGGAAGAAGACAAAGGAGCATTTCAGACAGCAAAAGAGGAAGAGACGCCGACTCTGTGAGAGATGAAGGGAAAGGGTCAGTGAGTGAGAGAAGGACGAGGATGAGACGGGGGAGAGGAACAGAGACTGATGGCGTGTGAGAGAGGGGGAGAGGAAAAGAGGGATGGAGTGTGAGAGGAAAAGAGGGATGGAGTGTGAGAGGAAAAGAGGGATGGAGTGTAAGCTATATTGCAGGACTAAGTGGCCAGAGCGCGGTCTGCCAAATATAAAATCAATAGACACTATCTCAGTCCGACCCCCTGCTGAATCCATCAAAACTTTTTACGATCCCTCAGTAAAAGATGCAGCAAGGCAGCACCAGAGAAGCTGTGTGTGTGTGTGTGTGTGTGTGTGTGTGTGTGTGAGAGAGTGTCAGACATGTGTGCACGCGTGTGTGTGCTTTAAGGACAATCTATGTTTGAATGAGTACACTGACACAGAGAGGAAGTTGATGTGTGTGTGTGTGTGAATCAGTTTGTTGGCCTCACTGTCAACATGACAGGTGTATGTGTCTGTTAGTGTATTTGTGTGTTTGTGTGTGTTTGTGGGAGTATCCAAACTGTTAGTAAGGTGTTAGTGTGTGTGTGTGTGTGTGTGTGTGTGTGTGTGAGAGCTGACAAGCGGTTTATGCCAAAAGTCATTTCCAGGTACATGAGCTAAAATGTTGCCATTTTATGGACTTGAAATTGTGTTGATGTCCTCAAGTCTCTAAGTCTGACACACACACACACACACACACACACACACACACACAGCATCAGACTGTGGCGCAGACAAGGGGAGCTAACTAAATGATTTACTGCTTTGCTGTCACACCCTAACACACTCAAACGGACGGACACACACACACACACTGTGCTGACTAACTGGCTGTGAGGCTGGTGCGCTAACACATGGCCTCTTAGCCGCGGTACACTGTTATCGAGCGGACATACAAGCGATAGACAGAACAAGTGAAAGAGGTGAAGGACAGAAGGATAAGCGGGCGAGGATGCAGACCACTGGGAAAAGAGGAGGAGAAGGGAAGGGAGGGCAGAGTAGCAAATAGAGGGGCGTGGTGAAAAGATGAGAGTCACGAGGAGAGAGGAGTGTACATTTGCATAGGGGTGAAATTGAAGGAGCTTTGAAAGGCAATTCAACTAAATCAATTTGAAGTCCTCTATTGAAGGACTACGGGGTATCTACATAACTCAGGCAATCTTAGAGGTTCACACACACACACACACACACACACTCATAAGAAGCATTAACAGGCTCACCCTCCCTCACATATGATGTTAGCACATTTGTCAGTGAACTTGTAAGAACATTGAAAAGGACGCATGTCCAATTTAGGGGAGAATAGGCACACACACACTGACACACACGCACACGCACACACACACACACACACAAACACCAGAGAGCCGTCTCCTTTGATCATATGTCGCTGCACCTAACTAACATTAATGCATATTTAATGCTGGTATTAATGCAAATTGGTGAGTTTATGACCTTTATATGATCATAGTTAGCCTTTATTCTCAGCCGTCTTCATTTTCTTTTCATTGTTTCATAATTGCTCATTATGCCATTGTTATATGTTACTACGGTATATGTTACTATATTACTACATTATATGATACTATGTCATGTCACTATTATATTTTGTACGATATATGTTACCATATTATGTTACTATTTTATATGTTACTACGTTATACATTACGATGTTATACATTACGATGTTATGTTACTTCAATATATGTTACTACGTTATGTTACTACGTTATGTTACTACGTTATGTTACTACGTTACATGTTACTATGTTATGTTACTATGTTTTATGTTACTACATTATATGTTACTATGTTATGTTACTACGTTATATGTTACTATGTTATGTTACTACGTTATGTTACTACGTTATGTTACAATGTTATGTTACTATGTTTTATGATACTACATTATATGTTACTACGTTATATGTTACTACGTTATATGTTACTATGTTATGTTACTACGTTATGTTACGACGTTATGTTACTACGTTATGTGACTACGTTATATGTTCCTACGTTATGTTCCTACATTATGTTACTACGTTATGTTGCTACGTTATGTGACTACGTTATATGTTACTACGTTATATGTTACTACGTTATATGTTACTACGTTATGTTCCTACGTTATGTTCCTACATTATGTTACTACGTTATGTTGCTACGTTATGTGACTACGTTATATGTTCCTACATTATGTTACTACGTTATGTTGCTACGTTATGTTACTACATTATATGTTACTACGTTATATGTTACTACGTTATGTTACTACATTATGTTTAGGGCTGCAACTAACGATTATTTTGATAATCGATTAATGTGTTGATTATTTTTTCGATTAATCGATTAATCGGATAAAAAAAAAATGTAATTTTCAATCCTTTATTCAAAACAGGGTTCGTACGGTCATGGAAAACCTGGAAAAGTCATGGAGTTTTTAAATGGCTATTTCTAGGCACAGAAAAGTAATTAATTAGCAATTTTTGGAAAAGTAATGAAAATTTGTTATATTCAAATATTAAATACAACATCTTCTCACTTGTTCATGTATACACCGAGTTTTCACAAAATGTTTAATCATGGAAATTTGGTTTAAATTCCTGGAAAGGTCCTGGAGATCCATTGGTCAGCATGTGCATGAACCCTGTTCATTGGTCATGTGGATGAACCGTCACAAACAGAACTGACAGCGCTTTACTCTCCTGAGTTTACTCAGCCGACTGTTTGTGGGTTAAACGCGTCAAACGTGTCGGTGAGGCGGCGGGGCTTATCTCCGTTGCCTTTCTCCGTGGAAAAATATTGTCCGCCATCCGCCACGGAAAAATAACCACTTTTCTACATTATACTCTTGTGGAAATGCCACACATCGTAACATGTAGCGCCCTGGTGTCTGTGTTCATAACATCACCCGTAGGCGCACACAGCTCCGTGAATGTCTCCGACGATGTAAATGACTTCCGCTTCCAGCGCCACGTGAGCAGCAGCAGCCAATTAGATTCACTAACGGAGGAGCAGCTCAATGCTGATTGGCTCTCATAATGCAACATGATGGTCTGTCCTCTCCCTCCGCTCCGCTCTTGTTTCTCCTGCGCCGCTCTGCGCTCAAATCAACTTTTTTTTATACTCCGCGACTTATTGAGGGCCGTATCAGCGCCGTAACGAATCGAAAATGAAATTCGTTGCCAACTATTTTAATCATCGATTTTTATCGATTCATTGTTGCAGCCCTATGTTACTACGTTATATGTTACTATGTTATGTTACTACGTTATATATCACATGATATTATACTATGTCACCACATGATGTTCTAACTGCACTCACCAAACCTTCTCATTTTAACCTAAAATTTGATGTTTTCTTAATCCAAGAAGACATTTAAATTCACGACTTTAAAATTCAGATGGTCTATTCTGTCATTTAGCTATGGGCGTGAGTTCTCCAGAATAGCCAGGAGAGCCTTTGATTCCACAACTATCGTCCCGTTTCTGGTCCAAATGACCCGATGGCGAGCGGCAGAATTGCTCTGCGTGCCAGGAATATCTCCAACAGAGCTGCTGAGCAGACTCACCCTCCACATAACACAGACGTTCTGAGGTTTTGTACTCCGTTGAAAAAACGACAGACATTAAACTTTCGCCCGTTTCCCAAATACCGTGCGTAGTGTAGTCAAAATGTCCCCCTTTGCAATATTTCATAGAAGGAACTATGAAGTCTATTGTAAAGAATATATATTATAGTTTAGCATAGCTTAGTATTGTTTGCATATAGATTATGTGTAAGATGGAAAACACTGAATGGAAGTTAAAATCTCCAGCGGAGCACTCTGGTGTCTGAGCTGATCTAAAGAAAGATAACAGTGACACCTAAGGAATGTTGATGTAAACCCCCGTCTGCACTGCACTCATCCAAGAAGATGACGAGAGAAAGAGCTCTTTATATTCATAGGTTAGGAAAGGGCAATCACACACACCTGACCTCACCGGGGCAGAAAGATTAGGACGAGGCCGTTTCTCTCCTTAAAGTCACGTATGGCCCCACTCTGAACACACAAACTCACACACACACTCTTTCCCACTCTTTAATGATTATGTCCTTTTGTCCAGTCAGCCGTCTGAGAGGAACCACCACCATACCTTCATTAATGAATGACCGGACAGGAGTCCTTCTCAACAAAAGGACCTTGAATCATCTCTTTACTTTATTACAACCCCCTTACTAAATATATGCATTTATGTACTGGCCACAACATCCAATGAAGGGACGGCAGAGGCGGGAGCTGGCAACAAGAACCAATGAGAAGACACCGCCCCCTTATGCTCCTGTCCAATCAAAACTGTTCCTTTCGGCTATTTAAGATGGCCGCTCACTCTGAACCGGCGTCCTTTCTCCAGCGCTGAGGCCATCGGTCAGAGCTCTGGAGGGGGGTCCATGCATGTTGTCCACTTGTATCCTGATTTCTGAATAAAACGCTTATAGATGTAACGTAGAAGTCTACCGCTCTTTCTTCCAGTGAGTGTCGTCCAGGTGGTGTGTCGCTGTCCAACTCCAACAAAATGGTAGCAGAGGATGGTTGTGAAATCCGGTCCAGAGACCTGAGGAGGACGAGCACGAGAGACCCCCGGACGGACCACTGCTTTCAAGGCCCACTCCAAGAAACTGATCGAACACCGGTGTCAACAAAAGGTAAAGACTGAACCTGTTATTTTCAAATCAGTCAAATTGAATACTCTAAATTTGATCAGGAGTATTGGAAGTGAGTATTGAAACTGCAAAATTTTTTGACTTGATTTAAATAATAAAATAAAGCATAAAAGGGAAATCAGGATACAGTTTGACATAAAAAGTCCTCAATAGGAGGCCAGTCTGGTTGAGCTGGAAGCCGAGTTCGACGAACAGAACCCGCATTAGGAGTCCTCAACAGGAGGCCAGTTTGATTAAGCTGGAAGCCGAGTTCGAACAGAACCCGCATTAGGAGTCCTCAACAGGAGGCCAGCGGTTAAAGCTGGAAGATGACCCAGAAGTGTGGGCCGCATAGAAGTCCTCAAATTTTCTGAGGCCGGCCACAAGGCTGGAAGTCGACCCCCCTGACAAAGTGAGGGCCGCATAGTGAGTCCTCAAATTTTCTGAGGCCGGCCACAAGGCTGGAAGACGACCCAGAAGTGTGGGCCGCATAGAAGTCCTCAAATTTTCTGAGGCCGGCCACAAGGCTGGAAGTCGACCCCCCTGACGAAGTGAGGGCCGCATAGTGAGTCCTCAAATTTTCTGAGGCCGGCCACAAGGCTGGAAGACGACCCAGAAGTGTGGGCCGCATAGAAGTCCTAAAATTTATTGAGGCCAGCCATAAGACTGGAAGACGACCCGACGAAGTGTGGGCCGCATAGAAATTAAACACATGTGTAATGCATAAACTGTGAATGAATGTTGAATACCGGTGGTGAATAAATGTTGTCAAAGTGGAATCAACAGAGCAAAGTCGAAACCTAACGGTGACAACGAAAGCTCTGGTCTGTTGAATTGCACGAGTGATAAATGAGGATTTATTGTTCTGAAAGGCACATTGCCGAGTAAAGAACACATTGTATGGCGATTATGTACTACGTTTAAGAGCAGGTACGAGTTTGAGATTGAGGAGGATACTGAGAAACAAAGAGGTAACTCCACTTAACACGCAAAAATACAAGAGCAGAAAGGAGGGGCGACAAGCAGAGAGCTGCTGCGCGTCCCCGCTGAGGGCACGCGCCTTCACAGACAGAGCAGCCCCTCCCCTACCCACTTCGCTGCGCGCGTCCGTCTCAAAGCAGAACAGGGAGAGCGGAACGAAGCCAGAACAGTAACGGAAGAATTCCTTTTGAAGATAACTATTAATTAGTAGAGTGTGCGACCATCTTTTACTTTTTGAAATGATGCTTTAAAGAAATGCATTGTTTTGCCAAAGTTTTAATTTTTCTTTAAATTAACTGATCAATTGCCCGGCTAGCTCAGTCGGTAGAGAATGAGAATTCTAATTCAAAGGTTGTAGGTTATTCAGTTTTAAATTGATCCCCTTTATTATTTTATATAGTCATCTATTTTATATTCCTCAGTCTCTCTTAAAGATTTGACCCCTTTCAAGCATAACTGAAGTTTTCCAGCCACAAGGCACCTCTCTTAGCAGTTCAGATAAAAATAATAAAAGAAAAACTGAGAAAAAGGTTGATGTTTCTAAGATAATGATGATGCCACCATTGGATGGTGAGGGAGGAGCAGCCTATTTAGGTAGAATCAGAGAGTTGTAGAACGACAAACTAGGGAAACATTTCCTTGAAGATAGCATGACTGAACAATTTTTAGGTTATCAATAGAATCATCAGTGACTGTGACCATACAGACCGAACTGAAAGGGATAGTAGGACTAAAGTACATGAACTTCTATGACTCGGAAGCTCAGGTCAGACGCCAAATAGATAAAAATAAACAGAGCAGAGAAAAGATGACTTGACCAAAGCAGAAGTAAATGGCACAAGCCACAGTGCAGCAGACAGCAGCACAACCACATGGACCTTGAGTCCTGTATAGTCCGTATCCAGCTCCTCCTCCAAATCCATAAGCACTGATCTATCAACAGCCACAGCAAGCCACGTTTGCACCGCTTCAAGCTTAGTTATGCATAAAAGAAGCCCGTTCAGGAGTAACAACTGGGGCAACGGAGGCTTTAGACGAGTATTAATACATTTTTAATTATAGTCAGGCTGGACATTGGGCTAATTTTTGTCCTTATCCACCACAGGGTTAAGCAGTCTCAGTCAGGACCACTTCAGTACTCTCATAATGTCTAAACCCCGCCATAACAAGCACCCAACACATAGCCACAGCCACAAGGCAATAGTGATCCACGGCACCAGGCCTGGACCAGAGACACAGAATTAGGCGTGCCCAGATCCAACAGCTGACAGCGAACTGTACTCACTGAACAGAAGTGTGCCACACCCACTAGTCACCCAATGATTCAACTGGAGACTAAAGAGACACTGAACAGGAAGCAAAGCGTCCGGTGGGACAGAGTAGATGATGATGACATCACACCTCTGCATGACAACAGCCAGCAGTGGAGACTTTGGTTCAAAGTCCTGCATCCCTACTCGCCACCAGGGGACCAAAGACATTGTGCCCTTAACTACACCTTGATACAAGATGAGATCTGAGATCCTGAGGGACTGCCTGCAACACGAGATTGAGGTTCGTGAAGACCCAGCAGAGGAGGCTTGGAGATCGATGCAGAGCAGCAAGGAGTAGCAGCGGCCGGTGAATGAACACCAGAGTTGCAGATTGTATGCAGTCGTTGACACCGCAGCTCCACATCACAGTGTTGGTCCAGAGTGGAGGCACAGAGAAGAACAATGGTGAAAGCAGAGGTTGAGGCTACGGACTGGGTGCACAAACAAAATTAACACTTGCATTACTCCACATTTGAGAATATGTAAAGAACTGCACACACATCGGAGGTCCAGTTAGTATTAGAGACACATGCTTAGACACATGCTTAGCCACACACATAGTAGAGAGAACACTGATCATGGGGACACTGACAACATGCGAAACTTATTTCCAGACACTTTTAGGACTAAAGGGTGAACTGATGTGTGACTGATTCCGATAGCTCCCGTAGAGATAGAGTTAAAACCGCACAATTCCAATTTAATCGTCACCAGCATCCCTTAAGGATGGAACAGACTGTAGATATATTTTTTAAATCATAGAATGGTTGTTATAGGAAGGTGTACTGGAGAGGACGAGGGCTCCCTGGAATACATTAATTACTTAATTTCCTAAACCTGGAAAATGGGCCTTGATATGGGGCCAATAAATAAATTTGTAACCCGTTCTTTAATAATTAGGCCGACTTATTATGATCAGATCAACGTGATAATTTTTTGTTTTAATACTGTACATGGGGTAAAAAAGTGCGAGTCGGATTAACCAAGGGCCAGGTCAAACTAAAATGTTTCTTGTTCCTTTGTGAGAAGACACGAGGTCAGTGGGGGTGAGACACATTAGCATAGTAGAAGACGCCAGTACGTGGTTGTTGTTGTAAATTACATCCGACACACCAGTTACATGCTGCTGCTGTTTTCACCAACACATTTTGACAATTTGGATTTAAGAGATATTTTTCTTTGAGTACTATTGCCAGTGTTGAAGATATAGTGTTGGGTTTACTATTGATTTTTGATAAACAATAGTGGTTATTATTACAGTAATGCCGTTAGGCGTATTTAGTAATTGATTTCCCATCACTGTTTCAGTACTGAGTTTTTATTTGTTTATCTTTTTTTTTTTGATGGACAGTTTTAGAGAATAGTGTTGGGTTTACTGTTTTTTGGGAAAAGACAGTGGTTATTATTACAGTAATGCCATTAGGCTTACGAGTAATTGATTTCTCATCACCGTTTCAAAACTGAGGTTTTTATTTTAGTCGGTTTCAAAGGATAGTTTTGGGTTTACTGTTTTTTGGAAAAATAGTGGTTATTATTACAGTCGTCCGTTGGACGTACGAGTAATCGATTTCTCATGAGCTGTTAAGAAACTGACACCTATTTATGCGACGTGCTAAATTGGCAGTTTTGGTTAAAGTAACGAATATTCTCCCTTCATTCCTTACCCAAGCACAATGATGACGCTGTGAGTTCAGACAAGACATGGTTCTCCTGCATTGATATGACAGACGCAAGCATTTTTATTTTATTTCTCTCCTTTCTTCTAGAAGTTGACTGTTTATTAAGATTATTATTATTGAAAAGGATGGATTTAGGAATTCCATCCTATTTCAAAAGAGGGATAGAAGCGATAGAAGCACACAACAATCTATGTTGATGCCAGACTATTAAGAGGAGGGCCAGAACAAGTACAGACTAATAGATCAGATATCAGTAGGTTTAGAATCAGTGACTACAACGAGAACCATAAAAATAATTTTTTAAATCATAAAATGCTTGATAAATGAAAAGATGTAATCTTATTTGTGTTCCTTCCATAGTTGTGGTGATAGTAGATGGGGTTCAACGTCGACGGATTCGAAGAAGAGCCGCCACTCCTGTACACATAACTTGCGAGTGTTTGATCATATCCCATATAGTGCACACAGGCACACACTTAAGGTATAGAGTTACAAGACGCATCAGGTCCGACAACAGAACACATTTTAACAACAAACTGCTGGGGAAAGTTGATATGCACTGGGCATAACCCACAAGTTTGGGTCCATATATCACCCTCAGTCTCAAGGATTGGTTGAGAGAGCCAATCAAATTATTAAAAGGAAAATGTGCGAAGGCGCTTCCACTAGGTACTGATGACCATGAGATCATTACCAGGGGGGAAGACGTCACCAAGTGAGTTGTTAACAGGAAGAAGTATGCCAGAGCCACCCAGAGATGGAGGTCATATGCCACCTCTGGATGTCTGTAAAATTGAAATGTCAGAATACATAAAAGCTCTAATTTCTCTCTCACCAAAGCTCTCTCAAACCAGGTTGTTCGAGCCCAGACGATCGATCAGGAGGCAGCAGAGCCAACCAAAGTAAAAGTAGGTGACTGGGTCAGGGTCAGCGTTCACAAGAGGAAGTGGACTGAGCCTAGGTGGACTGGTCTGTACGAAGTGAAGGAGGTTACTTCACACATGGTCCAGGTCAAGGGTAAGGCAGAGGCACCTTGACACCACCTGACACATTGTGCCCCAGCTACCTGTCCAACAAGGACATTGACAGAAACACAATCAGATCTAAAGATGTTGATGCCACAGAGGTCGTTCCGTAGGTGTGTCGGGGAGCCTGATAGCCCAGCTAGAAGGTCCCCCCGCGAACAACTATAGGAACAGTTGGGAGTCAGACAAACTGTTCTAATGGTCATGGGACTGACCCTTGCCAGTATCGTAGGATTAGTCATGTGAGGTTTAGAGAAGAACCTGCCAGGAAAGACAGGAAAAGAAAAGTAGGAAAGACAGGAAAAGAAAGGTTGTAAAGACAGGCAATGAAAGGTTGTAAAGACAGGCAAAGAAAGGTTGGAAAGAAAGGAGACAGAAAGGAGACAAGAAGGAGACAGAGAGAGACAAATGAGAGAAGAACTAGACAGAAAAGAGAGAGAAATCGCAAGAAAAGAAGACTCTTATTGTGAAAATACTTGGTTAGCGACTTGACCGGAAGTGACATTTTGACCATGGGTTAGTGACATTTGACCCCTCCATTGTTCTAGCGGAACTTTGAACTAATCACTAGGCGTTAAAGGCTGGACTCACCTTTGAGTGAGGATTGGCAGATTTTGAGTCTAAGACTCTGGGGATTAGAGATAGCGGGGCCTCATCAACAGATATCTCGACGCCGGAAGGAGGGCAGAGGACCAGGAGCCAATGAAGAGATTAGGGTCTGACCACGGCACACAGTTTTGCAACCAAACACTTACCACATTTAGAAACAAGCACCTACAAGAAGTTGAGAAATATTTCTAGAGAGCACATTCACACGGAGCAGTCTATTGCCCAATCACAGGTGATAGTCGCGAGAGCTAATCAACAATTGAAGCAATTGAGACAATGATGGCTAAATTATCCTCAAAGGAGGGAGAACATTTCTCTCCCATGAGTTATTGACATAAAGACCCATGCGGGGTCTACAGAGAGTTAGGAGACAGTCCTAGACTTGACATATTTCAGAGAATATTCTGGGGAAAAATAACTGAATAGATCTAAGTTTTTCTCCAAGTAGGTTGCTGAAGCCCACTAGGAGCCAGCTGATGAGTCAGCAGTGGAACCAGGTGACTGGGTGAGACTCGAGGTTCACATGGGAAGTGGACTGAGCCCAGGTGGACAGGGCCGTTTGAAGTTGTTGCAAAAACTTCACACGCCCTCCAGATCCGCCGACCAAAGAATCACCACCAGTCCCTGAAGAGTTGCCAACTCAGGAGGGTAATTCTGAGTAAAAGATGTGTGATCACCTTCACACATTTCTAGGCGCAATATTTGTTGATAATTATGTTCATATCTGAGACATTAGAGCGAGAGTTAGGACTGCGACACAGGAAGATGTGTGCAGATAACATCGACACTCTCACCGCTCACAGTCTCCTGTCATTAATGGCACCTCGATGTGCAAATGTTTTGTTTTTCCCCATAAGCTGTTTTAGGGTTCGAGCACGAGAGAGGAGGGTGCTGGACGAATACCTGCCTGCTATCAGATCCTAGTAGGATTTGAATATTTCTATGCCCTAGTCAAGGGCCATAGATAGGATCAATTGCATTTATCATAACCAGTAAAGATAAATAAAGTTAGATTGGATTGGATAAGTAATTGAGACTCTGTTGGACGACGGATGGCCATTTAATAGATGATTCCTCCCACACGGGGTTGAGAAGCTGTTCCTCCGACTCAGTTAAAGATTGCGAATTCAAGCCTAGAAAGTATTAGATACTTATTAAATATAGAAATTAAAATAAAATTTTTCATAGTCAAGTGTCACATTCTGTATAGATCCGGCCTAGTGGCTGTTGTGTTGTGTTTTCTCATTCTCTTCAACAGCTACACCTGACGCTCCAGCATCGACCTCCATCGTGTGCTGACTGCCTGCTGTGAGGACCTGCCATGAGGAGCTGCCCACAGGAGCATCGGACACCATCATCACCCGGCTCAGAGACTGAGGAGCTAATGAAGAGCACGCTCTACCACCCACGATGCTGCCCATGAGAGTCATGTCGAATCCAGGGCCCATGCGACACCAGTGAAAGAACAACAACAAGCCTGGCCAGGACGATCCAGACGAAATCAAGTTCGAGACCACCGGATAAAAGACCCCATCGACAGCCGGAGGAGACGCTGACGCAGACCAGAGGACCAGAGGGACTTCCAGGACCCAGACCAGGATGAAGCAGATGACGCAGACCAGACCAGGATGAAGCAGATGGATTGCAGCGGGGACCGGATCGTCAACTGGTTATCAGGATGCCAACCTGCTACTCACCAGCCGCTAGGATGCAAGACCCCCCCCTGCCTGACCACTCTCAATTTCACCTCTTTCCTTTTACACCTGCACACTACAGATTTAACGCACACACACCTACTGACTTCCCTAGGATGGAAGATCTAAGAGGGTGGATCGGAGTACCACATGACAGAAACCACGCCCCTATTCCCATCCCTAACAGAGAGAGACTCTCTCCCCGAGAAATAGGTATCTTACAGGTCTTATGGGACCTTAATCTAGGCAACGAAAGATTATATTTCAGGAGACTCATTCACGTCAAGTGGCAGAGCTAAGACAGGACGAGGAGACCAGGACACATAGCCACTTAGGGAGGCCAGGCCATGACAAGATCTGGCATAAAGAGGGAAATAAATATTCCCAGAGGAAGGGTTCACATCCAGCGGATGTGAAAAGAGGGATTTGTAAAGAATATATATTATAGTTTAGCATAGCTTAGTATTGTTTGCATATAGATTATGTGTAAGATGGAAAACACTGAATGGAAGTTAAAATCTCCAGCGGAGCACTCTGGTGTCTGAGCTGATCTAAAGAAAGATAACAGTGACACCTAAGGAATGTTGATGTAAACCCCCCTCTGCACTGCACTCATCCAAGAAGATGACGAGAGAAAGAGCTCTTTATATTCATAGGTTAGGAAAGGGCAATCACACACCTGACCTCACCGGGGCAGAAAGATTAGGACAAGGCCGTTTCTCTCCTTAAAGTCACGTATGGCCCCACTCTGAACACACAAACTCACACACACACTCTTTCCCACTCTTTAATGATTAGGTCCTTTTGTCCAGTCAGCCATCTGAGAGGAACCAGCACCATACCTTCATTAATGAATGACCGGACAGGAGTCCTTCTCAACAAAAGGACCTTGAATCATCTCTTTACTTTATTACAACCCCCTTACTAAATATATGCATTTATGTACTGGCCACAACATCCAATGAAGGGACGGCAGAGGCGGGAGCTGGCAACAAGAACCAATGAGAAGACACCGCCCCCTTATGCTCCTGTCCAATCAAAACTGTTCCTTTCGGCTATTTAAGATGGCCGCTCACTCTGAACCGGCGTCCTTTCTCCAGCGCTGAGGCCATCGGTCAGAGCTCTGGAGGGGGGTCCATGCATGTTGTCCACTTGTATCCTGATTTCTGAATAAAACGCTTATAGATGTAACGTAGAAGTCTACCGCTCTTTCTTCCAGTGAGTACCGTCCAGGTGTGGTGTGTCGCTGTCCAACTCCAACACTATGTCCCATGTCTTCTTGAATTGATTGTGTTATTGGTTAAAAGTGATTGCTTTTCTAGTATTTATTGAATTACGAATACGTATTCGTTAAATCATGAAAATTCACGTGTTTAATTATGCCACGCCCCTTATACAAGTTTAGAAATATGCCATGTCAAATCTGTGTATCTGCATTTGGGCTTGTGCTGGAATAAATGATTCTGATTGGCTGTTGAGTTGTGGGAATTAATCAAATCCAAAATACAACAATTTTCATTTAGCCGTCCTCACATCACACGCATGCTGTTTTTTTACATTCATTTTTATATCACCAGCATTATTTGATTGTCAGCCAGTCCCCCCAGTATGCCGAGCTAATGGGCGGGATTTTAATGAGAGCTGTCAGCATCCCCCCCTCTCCCTCTTTCTTCCTCCCCCCAACACTCGTTTTGTTCTGCTGATTGCTATTCCACAGGGGCTATTCTACTCACTTACTCACACACAAAGAAACACTCGTATACTGTACAGCCACCACACACACACACACACACACACCTAATCTTCAAAGTGATGCTTTGTCAGATTATTACCGAGAAATGAGAGCTGGGGGAATAGAGGATATATTGGGTTGAAGTTGTAAACAGTGGGACTTAATGTCACTGCATCATATCACATTCCCTGCAAGCAATCTCAGTGTGAATCAATTTGGAATAGGTAATATGTGATCCTCTCACAGCTCATTTACCAACAGATAGCAAGCAGGTTTACTTTTACTCTTAATAATCACAGCAACTGAAAAGTTATCTCGGTAAACTACAAAGGGGGAGATAGAGCTCGTAGGTTCACGCAAGAATAAAAAGTCAATAGCCACATCCAGATCAACTGATACTTATGTGAGATACACATATATATGTATGTAAATCATGCTATCTGCCATGTTGGTATATTTGAGATGGCTTTCATACACTGAGGAATTGTCATTGTTGTGCTGCACCTGCCAGTTGAACCAGTTCCTACCGAATTGATTTGTTCATGCATTGTGTACTTCAAACGTGCTGAGTTGACAGAAAACTACTTCATCCGGCATAACAGTTTGGATTTCTCGTCCAGTATTTTTTTCCCCAATACAGCAACACTGGAGAATAATGGCGGAGAGCGCTGCCGCCAGGAGTGCGTTGCGAGGGTGCCGTATTAACGTACCCCTCTCACGCATGGTTATAACTTTGTAACGCAGCAGTTATTAACCCACAACAGACTCTTACAAATTCACGCCACCAAACCTGAGCATGCTGGGTAATGCTACAGCTGCTAGCTATTACAAAACTACACCGAAAACAATCTGCGTCGGCCAATATGGCACATCACCAATCGGCGACTGGTATCGGCGGCAAAATAACGTGATTGGGGCGGCGGTGTGATCGAGCCCTTACAGAGTAACAACACATTCAGTGAATATGACAGAGTGTATGAATAGTTGGTAGTGATCCATCAGGCAGATGGAAGTAGAGATGAGGAGGGGGCCGAGCATCAGCATAATAGTTCCCGTATGTCATTAACGACATTTAAAAAGACTGTTGCGTCTCCACAGAGTTATCCTCTCTCAAACGTAGCTTCTGCAAACTACACGTGCTTTCAGAGCATGTGTCACCGACGATGGCTACAGGATACTTTGAGCTGGGTGGCTTACTGGGAGTGTCGTGGTTACTCGGTCTACGACTCCGAGGTTTACATGTTGAACAGATCGTATGACGTGTGGATATTAATACGATTTAGTTCGGTAGTTGCAAACGATGTCATGTTGGCCAGATGTCAACTAAAAAGGCATCTGGCTCAATAAATAACACTGACAGTGTCACATCAACAGTGTTTGAAAATTTGAGGGACAAAAGAGAATTACGCTATTCCTAAAAAATATATTGCAGCAGAAAATCTACGATGCCAAGCTAATCTATCTGCGGTTCACACTGGATGCAGTGTTGACTTGGCTGGACGAGGCCCTCGTCATCAGGAGGTGGACGTGGCCACTAATTGAGGTGATGAAGGGTAAGTGAGGAGTAAGTCTTTTAGACTGACATGATTAGATTAAATGCCTCTTAGATTTTAAACAGAACGATAATAGAGTAGGCTAGCGGGGAAATGTATGGATCATAGGAGCCAAGAAGGAATCAATATCGTATTTGTGCTGAACTTGAGAATATTGATTATCAAACTGTTTCCATTGTAGCAACACCACCAGGTATATGGATCAAAAGCCCACGAGGTTATCTAATAAGGGAAATGTCCGCAGACAAACATGGCAGCTACATTGTTTTTGTACATCTTGTTGTCGATTTCAACTTTAATTTGAAGGCTGTGTTAAGGCAGCGCAGCAGCAGGACCCCCTCTCCCACTTAGCTGCACAGCCGGTGCCTCGTTAACTACCGTGATGCGGTAACTACGGTGACACGGTATCTACGTGACACGGTAACTACTGTTACACGGTAACTACGTAACACGGTAACAGGGCCGGCGTCTCGTTCTCACCCCGACATATGCAGCGTTCGACGTGTTGTTGCCGACGGTTGGACGCCGTGTGAGCGACTTGTTTGTGAGTGTAAAACAACTCGACAAACATGCTCCACTTATTTTAACCCTCCTGTTGCCTTTGGGTCAATTTGACCCGATTCAATGTTTAACCCTCCTGTTACCTTTATATTTACGGACATATTTTACCCTTGGGGTCAATTTGACCCCAGCAATTAAAACCTCCAGAAAATTATTAGAATTAATATTGTTTTCCAAGTTTAAGTGTGAGGTACTTTATGTTTGTTTGTTGACTCCCGAAAGAACACCGACATTAAACATTGAATCGGGTCAAATTGACCCGAAGGCATCAGGAGGGTTTGTCCGTGTGATGACAACAGCTACCTTTGACGTGTTCTACTCACCTCCCCCCTCCTTTCTGCCACTCAACCTAACTAATCTGCCTCAGCGGCATTTCATTAGTGTTGACATGTATGCGTGTGTATGCGTGTGTATGCGTGCGTGTGTGTGCGTGTGTGTGTGTGTTTGCATATGTCTGTTTCCTGCCCTGCTTTCTGGCCTCTTTGTTAAAGGGGATATGTACTACCAGCTTTTAAATTAGTCATGCATCACTGCAGACACAATACACACAAACACACTGGGACACAAACACCAACACACACTCACACACACACACACACATGCAGGGACACACACTCTCCCACTCACACACACACAGGTGAATAACAATAGTGACAGGGATAACCTGCAACAAAATGGAAAGAGGGGCGATGAAAAGCAGGGAGAGAGAGATGGAGAGAGGGAGAGATGCGAGGGCGAGATGGAGAGAGAAAGAGAGAGGAAAGAGAGAGACATGTGTGACCATTGGATTGAAAGGTAACATGAGAGCGACTAACAAAGCATTTAGAATATCAAGTAAAGGATTTTTTAAGTGTGTATATAACAGTTGTAATGTGTCTGATTGTAATGCCCCGACGGGGTCATGAAGCAGGGCAGACTCGGCCTTCGCGGTGACCCCCGCTCCACCATCTGGAGTCCGTCCAGGGTCACGGAGGGTCTCGTCACCAAGTGGCCTTTGGGTGATGAAAGCTGTTCCTGAAAGACGTTCAGAAGTTCAGAAGATGTCAGAGACATTTCACTTCAGAATCTGATGCAAAATAGTCTTGAAGGTATTAATTGCACACAAAAAGAAAAAACCCTGGTGGCGTGGTTGGCTTTTGGAAAATGGGACCTCCCTCGTCCCTTTTATTGTCCTCCATTTCTTCCTCTTCATCCATTTCTTCCTCAGTCTCTCTTTCTCCTTGTCTTGACATCTCACACTAAAGCTTTGGGATGCTCTCCTTCTCTTGTAAAGTATTGTGTTTTTTTCCCATATCAATTTTAAGTCACCAGTGTGTCTGCGTGTGTGTGTGTGCTTGCGCCTGCATGCCTGTCTTGTCAATTGGATTATACTGTAGCGGCACCTATTTTTAGTCGGGCGCACAGGGATGAGAGAAAGTTCAGCAATACAAACATCGCTCTTGATATCGCCAGGAAGTCACCTTGAAATCCGATAATCCCGGAGACAGAAGTAATGAAAGAGCGAGAATTCCCATTTGTCCTCTTGTCTCTCACTCTACGAGAGATCCGAGTGAGGGGGAAGAGGCCCGAGAGAAAAAAAAACAAAAGGCCCATGTTGCTGCCTCTCTTAAGCCTTGTTATCATTACACGTGTGTTCTTAAAGTCAACGAAATATATTTAAAATGCCTTTTAAAAGTGCTACATCTTACAGTGTGCCGTCTGTGCTTCAGAAGTCTACGACACAGTGAAAGTTACTGATGTTTTTGCCCGTCGGCAGAGATCATCATTTGGTGCTTTGAGGACCTCCCATGGCTCTGCCTCCTCCACCACCTTCAGGCTCACTCTGCTGCGGTCCAGTGGACGGCTGGGCCTTCCATCTTTCCCCAAATACCCCCCAAAAATGAGTGCTGTGGGCATTGAAGGTGGTGCAGCTGAGGACGTTGTGCATACATTTATTTACAGGATTCAGAAGTGAATTATCAGTAGACGTGGAAGGACCTGAGAATGTGATCAAGGGGATGAACAAGATATGAAACGCGAGGAAGATGAAAAGCAGCTTTTGAGAACGAGGAAGGGGAGAGCCTCTCAACGAGTGAGAGCCAGAGTGAATTATTCTGGCAGGCAGACAAGATCACAGACTCCAGACCCCCTCAGGACATTGACCTAACACACACACACTGATGCTGAGGATGGGCGGAGGGAGAGGGCTTCACGGGGTGGAGGTGATGTTGCTCTGGAAGTGATGAAAGCACCAAAACCATCACCAGAACAACAAAAATCATAAATCACGTGGCCCAGCGCTGAGAGGGATAAAGTGTGTGGGTGTGTAGGAGAGAGGGATATCATTTAAGAGGCGTTTAGGACGAGTAGATATTACCTGATATATATATATATATATAACAAATACACATCATCTGCAGATATGGTATCTGTTTTTATATTTTAGCCATTTTGACCTTGAAAGGACGATTAATGTATTTACCCAAGTGAGCGAGCATTTTGTACTTCCTCAGTTTGAGGGAGGGGGGGGGGGGGCATGACTGGAGTAAATTGAACTACTCTGCTTTAAAATGGGACCCTGTTGTTGTTGTTGTTGTTGTTCTAAATAACTCATCCAAAAGTGAGTTGCTTGCCCTCTGCATGCCGTACAAGCGAGCGGAGCGGCTGATGCCCGCGGCATCGGAACCAACGGCCTGCGCGTGAATAAAAGTGCACGTTTCTGTGTGAACAGGTTGCACCTGCAACAACCTTTTGAGGAACAGCGGGATGCTCATCACCTCATATGCACACGGGAGCAGCTGATTAAGCGGAACATGTTTCCACTTTGATAAGGACACAGAATTAATAACGCTAAACAGCCATTACTGCGATAAACACACACACACACACACACACACACACACACCATCCGACAGTAAATTGGCGTTTCAATCAGGCTTCTAATTGCTTGTATACCTTCTTGGAGTAATAAGGTTCATAAGTTCATAAGTAATGAATGGAGACAATAGAGGTGGACAAGCAAAGAAAAACAATGTTTCTGTTGTGTACTTTAAATTTGCCCGTGAAGAAATTGGAGAAAGAAATATACGAAAATATCGTAAAATGTTACGCTTAATTTAGGTGGTATTATCAAAAATAATATGCTGTTTAGGATAACTAAGCACATTTTTGGAGGAGACCCGATGTCACACAGCTCACCGTGCTTCTGTTTGATGAATCAGCATTGTTTATATGATTCAAAAATTAATATATATAATTTTAAAAAATGGAGAATGCATATATATATATACAGGACTGTCTCAGAAAATTAGAATATTGTGATAAAGTTCTTTATTTTCTGTAATGCAATTAAAAAAACAAAAATGTCATGCATTCTGGATTCATTACAAATCAACTGAAATATTGCAAGCCTTTTATTCTTTTAATATTGCTGATTATGGCTTACAGCTTAAGAAAACTCTAAAATCCTATCTCATAAAATTTTAATATTTCCTCAGACCAAGTAAAAAAAAAGATTTATAACAGCTGAGTGTTTGTCAAGGCTCAGGAAACCCTTGCAGGTGTTTCGAGTTAATTAGACAATTCATGTGATTTGTTTAATACCCTACTAGTATACTTTTTCATGATATTCTAATATTTAGAGATAGGATATTTGAGTTTTCTTAAGCTGTAAGCCATAATCAGCAATATTAAAAGAATAAAAGGCTTGCAATATTTCAGTTGATTTGTAATGAATCCAGAATGCATGACATTTTTGTTTATTTAATTGCATTACAGAAAATAAAGAACTTCATCACAATATTCTAATTTTCTGAGACAGTCCTGTATATATATATATATAATTGAAAGAATCCATCAGAGCTGCACATGCTGGTGCTCAGTAAAAAGTGTAATCTCATCCAGTCCTCTTCCATGAAAAATTAGTTCATGTTTTCATTTGCTGATCAATGTTTTCCTATTATTACTAGCGCTCACAAACCGCTCAACAATAGTAGAAATACAAAACAAAATTCTACGGTTTAGGGGAACCAATTAGCAGGAAAGATATTTTTAGGTTTCATACGCGTCCAACCTCCTGAAAGTAAGAATTGTTGCGTCTGCAATCCAACACGTCCGACCATATTGAAGGCCTTTCCGGTGTCGGTATCTAAATCCAGTCGGCGAAGACGTAGCCCTCATGAGAGTGTGCAGGGAGACGGAGAGCGAGAACAGCGTCCGGAAGGACTCCAAGTGGTAAATTAATATTGTTTCCAAATGTCAAGGGAGCTAATATGATTGAGGGACCGGAGACAGACAGACGATGTCATTTGAAGTGGCATAAATAAAAAAAGTATTTTGTATTTCGGGTTATTTCTAACTGAAGCTGGACTATATGCGTATATCACTTTAGTTATAGGAAGTGCACACAGACTAAATGTATTATTCTTGTTTTACAGATCATTTTAAAGCATTGCCCATGCATCTTAAGTCAATTGCAGTAAAAACTTGACAGATGTTGTTGAATTAATGGTTAATGCTCATTTAAAAGCAGAGGAATCCTCTCTCCGATGGTGTGTTTGCGGCCGTTTCTCCAAATGCAATCTTCTACAACGTGAAGCGCCTGTGTGGTACAACTTGTTGACGCATTTTGATGCCTTGAAGGCCGAGCTCAGGGCACACAAGGCCCAGGATGTATTTCTAGATGAGGGTGTTGTTTACCAGGTACATATGTGTTTGTATATGACATAGGGCAGCATCTGGGTTATGAACTGTGAATGTGTGTGTGAAGGTGGGGATCCCTAATGTTTTACAGACTTTAACTTTATTTATTACACTGGAGCTTAAAGTATATAAACCTAGACGCTATGCTTTGAAAAATGGGGCTACCCTGACAGAGGATATGCATGCAGTCTAGAACAAGCAGGCTACATGAAACTAAACAAACTTTTATCTTGAGGCATGGTCACGCTAAACCACTTTTTACAGTAAATGGAGGTGGATAGAAAGTGGTCGCTCAAAATATAAATGCTCTCCAAGGCTGACGACTATTGCACCACTAGAGTAGTTGAGCGAGTAGATTAAAAGGTTAATTCTCTACGCTGTGAACATGTCACAGATATCCTGTTGTGAATCCCCTTTAAAATTAAGAGTGTCGGCAAAATGACTAAAATGTAAAAGGAAACTTGATCAACTGGCTTGTGTCAATGAAATGTAACATTCAATTCATGTTACATTTTGTACATGTTGTATAATTAGGGATGGAATCTGAAACCCAAAATAATAAAAACAGTATTCAAAATTCCAACCTCATGGGTTCTTTTTCCACTACTTTAAAAAACTTTTAGGGGTAATTTATTATCATACTGCAGCATCTCTGCTGCTCTGTGTGTCGCTCATCCTCCCTCCGATACCGCCTGTGGTCTGTGTTCAATATTATTTATTCATGTCTCTCATGGATCATTTATGTTATTGTCATTTTAGATTTGTTTGCAGTGAGATGTTGTTGAGTGAATGAAGTGTCTCTGCTGTTGTGAACATTAGCATTGTAGTTATGAATTCATTCTTTCTTTTAAATAATGTATTAAAAAGCAATTATTTAGGAATGAATGAAACATTGATGAAGAATCTAAACGAAAAGGGATATAAATAAGAATAGAAGTAAAAGAATAGTGAATAAAATCCGACGAGACAGCCAGCTCTAAGTATATTATATATACATAGATATATAAACATACATATATATATAAATATATATACAGGACTGTCTCAGAAAATTAGAATATTGTGATAAAGTTCTTTATTTTCTGTAATGCAATTAAAAAAACAAAAATGTCATGCATTCTGGATTCATTACAAATCAACTGAAATATTGCAAGCCTTTTATTCTTTTAATATTGCTGATTATGGCTTACAGCTTAAGAAAACTCTAAAATCCTATCTCATAAAATTTTAATATTTCCTCAGACCAAGTAAAAAAAAAGATTTATAACAGCTGAGTGTTTGTCAAGGCTCAGGAAACCCTTGCAGGTGTTTCGAGTTAATTAGACAATTCAAGTGATTTGTTTAATACCCTACTAGTATACTTTTTCATGATATTCTAATATTTAGAGATAGGATATTTGAGTTTTCTTAAGCTGTAAACCATAATCAGCAATAAATCAGAATAAAAGGCTTGCAATATTTCAGTTGATTTGTAATGAATCCAGAATGCATGACATTTTTGTTTTTTTAATTGCATTACAGAAAATAAAGAACTTCATCACAATATTCTAATTTTCTGAGACAGTCCTGTATACATATATATGTATATATATATACACACACACATATATATATATACACACATATGTACATGTATATATATAAACACATACATACACTAGACTATTAATCTTGCCATGTAACTTTATCTTGTCACGTGTCATTACCTCACGAGTTTGTCTCTATTGCTTTTGTTCATTGTGTAATACCATAATTATTACTCTTACACTAATTGTACATTCGTTCTAATTTAATATGTATTGATTAATATATTCTATTCATTGAAACTTACTCAGGCTTTGTTCTGCTGCATCATCTGAACTTCTTCTCCGGGGATCCATGAAGACTTATCTCGCCTGATCAGATCTCATAAGGAACATGCTGAGATAAAAGAAGAAAAAAAGAGGGAACGAACGAATATGGGCCGATGCGCTCTCACCCCTTAGCACCAGCCGCCGCAATATTTGTGATTAAACTTTTTCGATTCATGCAAAAACACACAACGTCACTTTGTCCCTGACATGCCACTCACACACTCACACTGCACGCCTTCTCGCCCACACGCCTGTCCTTGGGCCTGTTATCATGGTCATACTGGTTGATCAAAGAGCAGAGAGTGTGGGATACAGTGTATTATATGTATAAGTATATATGCATGTATATGTATGCAGAATGCTGGATGTCTATTGCACAACACTCCTCAAAAGAGCAGTAAATATTTTATACATCTCTCTTCACTGTTACTGAAGGAATTGCTTTTAGACGTACAAGCTAGATGTGAGTTTAATGGCCATCCATGTTGAAAAAAAAATAAAAAATACACATGTTTTTCTAAAGATGTGTGTGTGTGTGTGTGTCGCCAGCTGTGGAGAAGTGGTAACTGACTGCTGCTGTTGTTTGAGAGTTGTAATGTGAGAGCCTTCTCATGTTTCATGGCCCTCCGGGGCTCTATAGTCTGAGGACGTGATGTTTATGTTCCATCAATATTCCATCACCGCGGAGAGCCGTTATCCCCATTAACCCACACATGAACACACAAACATACACACGCACACAAATATAACTCGTACAGACACACAAAAAGACATCCGGAAGGAGGAATGCTGATACGCTGTAGGGTTCGCTCACCTACAAACTCACAACATCACGTTACCTGAAAATAAAAGGAGAAAACATCTCCACAATAATTATGACGGCTTTCAAAGCGATCCTTCAAAAGGCTCAAGGGGGTGAATGCACTTTGCAAAACGCCGTGCTTGAAATTTTTTTATAATTATCTGTATTTCTAGCCAAACGCTTCCATCAGAACACCATCGGGTTCTCTCAGCGCCGCTTTCTCCAGACCAGAGAACAACATGAAGTCACGTCACTCGCCGCCGTCTCCGTGGTCCTTTGCACTTTTCTGCTGCTCGCTCGTCGTCTAAATGTGTACTCTCCAACAATTTAGTTAATTCCCCTCCCCAAAAGAACAACCTTTTGGTTGTTCAATAAAAATCTGCGACGATTTTCAACATACTCAGCGGCTGGATTTGTGTTTTCAGGGAAATGCAAATATAGATGCAGGGTGGTGTGTACACATTTACAAGTAAAAGATAATTAAGGGATTGCCGGGGTTGCTTTTCTTTTTCTGTTTTGTTTTTGTTTAGTTTTTTGGGGTATGTATGTGTGTTTTTATGTATGTTTGTATGTGTGTGCATGTGTATGTATATATATATATATATGTATATATATATTCCAAATTTGATACGGGTCATGCAAACAGCATACTCTATTTGGATATCCCAAATGACTTCTTATTGCAGATGGAGCATTTCATGATTAAGATACAATTTGGGTTTAAGGAGCAATTTTTGGTCACGTATGTTAGCACATTCAGGATATGTTTGTATATTAGGATTGAGCCGACAGTTTGCCATGCCAACATTCCTGCAGGTTGGAAAAGGAGGATGCTCATCGTCAGCTGGAGTACGCTGGGTTAAATGTGCAGCTAAAAAGAACAGGGAGCATTTAGTGCACCGTTATTCACTCCCACTCATACACACACATTACGAAAAGAATCCAAGGCGAAAAACAAACAAGATGCTTCAAAAAGGGAACGCTCGGAAAGAAAAACAAATTATTACCCATGTGCTAAAAACGAACAAGTGGGGTAATAATCCTCTTCTAAAAAGGTAAAGATCCGCTTCAATTCTTCTGTTATGGCAATTATGTCAGACTGTAATGGTACATGTGAAAGCATGTGTTTGCTTTTGGAACATAAAAACATAAAAGTCTGGCTGAATAACAGAAACACCACAAGAGTCCAGTTCTTCTCCCGCAAGTCAGGATTTGACTTCAAGGTAAATGATGATTTTTAGAGATGAAAGACATATTTTTCTACTCTTTAATTGTGAAGCACCAACACACTGAAAACTGAAGCATGCGACCATTTTGTCATACATGTATGAATCTGTCTAACGCTCGCATATTGATTAATTGAGTGATGTTAACATGTGTCTGAATGGAAACAGATGTCGAACGTTATACATCAATATCAATAACTCTGCTTTCTAAAAGGTTAAACTGATGAAGATTCGGACAAATCCGAACAGTTTCATTGATTTCCTGCGCAGATATACGACTTCATAAAGTTTGTGTGTCAGTCACCGGCGGCCCGGAGCTCCGTCTCTGTGTGACGGGGCGGGTTAGCGGCGCGTCTGGCGTCTCTCGTTGGTAAGCTTTACAACCACATTTGTTGATTGGATTGACTCAGGTCATACAGTCGCAAAACCAAATTAACTGGAAAAAGGAGATTACAAAAAAATTCAATTCAATCAATTTGTAGAGCCGAAAATCTGAAATTGGACTGTGCGGTATAGCGCATGATATCCTCTGTCCTTGGACCCTCACATCAGGAAAAACTCCTAAAAAAGTGTCACGATCACATGGAGCCGCGTCGAAAAACAGGAGCAATGGGGCAAGATGGGATGTAAACAATAGTGTGCCCGCCTCGTGCACGATTATGACCCTAAATGTGTTAGGAACTGACATCGTTTTGATCTTTGTCTTTAAAAATCTGCCGCACTTTGGACGAGATGGTACAAACAGATCGTCACATGACTCGTTTATGGAGCAGATTCAGACTGGGAAATATATGGGGGTTAAATACGAAAGGCTGCAGAGGAAAACGGGACCAGTGGAGAGGCTGAACCACAGTGAATGGTGAAATCACAGATGAATTACAATCGTATTGTTGAAGCCCAGTCGTACCGTAGAGTTGGGGCTCTGGTGTATTTTTAATCAAGCGAGCTTTCTCCTGTAATCACACAACTCGGATGAGACAGCATGACATCAACAACGTGTTTAATTAACCACCTGCTCTCTCTCTCACACACACACACACGCGCGCACACACACACAGCTGGATTTTCTATTGGTAATATTGTCACCATTAGCATTTTGACTTGGACACAGTGTGAATATGAATAATAGCCCACCAGTGTCTGCCTGAATCAGAGTCTCTGTGACCTTTTCCTGGAATATGAAAGAAATGCATCAGTTATCTCACGTCACTCTTCGTTTCCTTTTCCATCTCTCTTGGCCACTAAGCACTTGTGCATACACCATTCATTACAGATAATCAACGTTGAATCTATATACGCTATAAATGTCCATCCACACTCTCGAAATATGCCTGTTTGTGTCAATTTTGACATAAACCGTCCACCTCTGAAGAGAAACTTCAACCACACTATGTCTATGTGGAACACTAACTATCCAACTAACTAGCAGCTTTGTGGTGACTTTAAAGGAACTGTAAAGGGGGTGAAGAGAGAAAAGAGGTTGTGGTCTGTTTGGATTAAGGTACACTGCATTGAAGGAATTGTGACCCGGACTAGGTATATTTTTTTTAAATGATATTGTTCTGCAAACACCTGAGATGTAATGCAGATATTAGAACCTTACTTTGAGGGATATAAAACTTATTTTAAATACACAACTCGAATGCATCGTCGCTTCATTTGGTCTCGACACTGACCAGCTGCAAAAAATACTTCAAAATCAATCTTTAGCCGAGGAAACAGCTGCTTTAAGAATTAGTAAGAGGAACTGAGAACGAGAACTCACTTGGCATACGTGACTTGAACGGTTGGCAGGCAATCAGCAAAGACTCAAAAACACTGGCACCTCCAAGAGGTAGTTAGAGCACGTCATTCCTCATGAAAGGTCTATTTAACCAACTGGCTGAAGCTTCAGAATTAAAGCAAATAAGAAGAAATATTCACTTTTATTTATCCACAGAAATTATTCTGTGCATTTGACCCATCCTGAGTTGTTAAGGAGCAGTTGGCTGCAGTGAGGAGCCTGGGGGTTCAATGTCTTGCTCAAGGGCACTTTGACATGCAACTATGGGGAGAGCGGGGATCAAACCGGGAACCTTGTGGTTACGGGACAACCGCGCTCCCCCATGAGCGACAGCCGACCCGAAAGTAAAACGATTAAAGTCCCCACAAGACTATAAAAAGCAAACAATGAAAGTTATGTATTCGCCATTACCATCAAGACCCGGGAACAACGTATTACCTGTATGTCACATAATGGCCAAACGTGGAATTTGTTTTTGGGTGATGAGGTCAAAAAACACTTTTTCCCCGTAGACTAGATTTAGAGAGAGAAAACTCAGCAGATAATTTATATTTAGGTAAAATCATTTTCCCAGCACAAACATTTAAACAGCCCTCATTTAAAAGTCTTAAAATGCAGTAATAGTCTAATCCAGAGTTATTGTAAGCAAGTAAAGTTTATTTATATTTCACTTAAAAACCGACAAAGTGCCACAAAGTGCAGTACAGTAGTCCATTAAAACGATTTGGCAATAACAGGGGTCAAAACAGTTTAACAGTGAGAAGAGCAAAGTAAAATACACAGAAAATAAAATCACAATAAAACAATATGGCCTAAAAAAATATTGTCGTCCCAACGGAGGCGCAAGATCTCAGGTAGCCGGGTAGTATTCTCCGAATTATAAACTCGAAAGTCCAACTTTTGTTTTGCTTCATGCGCCACGCGGTCTGGCAGCGGCACGGTGGCTGTCAACACGCTGGCACACCGATGACCTCCGAGGAGCAGGAGGATCATCCAATCCGCTGGCTTCTCCGAGATCTCCAGCTGTGGCCACGCTTTGCGGCGCTTTACGCCGCTTTATGGCGGCTACATGTGAGCTGCTCTGTGTTCTCTGCAGGATACCGGTAGATTACGCTGCCATCTTTGAAACGTTGATTCTTTCTTTTTCTCCCTTCAGAAACACAAGTAGACGGAGAGTTAAAAACATAAATAAAAAATGGGAGCGAAGATTATAAAAGATTGCAGATCCCACTTTTGATTTTCAAAATGTCAATTTCAACATACGGTTGAGACGATCCTCAAACGCACCACGGCATGTTTGGAGCGCATGCTTGAAGACGGCGCGCCGCATCGTGACTCCTGTTGGCGCGTACACACAACCTGGACACACTTGCTATCAAAACACAACTGAAGACTAATTTCCTTCCATTTTATGGGTTTTTTCTCAGCTCATATTCGGGTGCGTTTTCTTTTTCTCTGCAGTGTTGACATTATGAAAGCACGGGATGATCTCTGCACGACACTGAATTTACATTTAATTTGCTTCCCCGTTCAAGGGTAAAAAAGTGACTATATAAATGGAAACAAATAGGAGGTATACATTTATTGGCAGTTTCTTCACTCTCCTTTATTTTGCCTCGGCAGAAACTATTTCACTACCAACCGTCATATTGGACCCCGCCAAAGATATTTTTAATACCTGAAAGGTTACGTTACCATTTCATGTCAAACCTTAATCTTGCCCAGAAATTCCCACAACATACAATCCTGGCTCTTCAGGGTGAAGCGATACATAAATAAATCACATTTCCCACACCTTGTTGTAAAATGCAGAGGTGAGAGAAAAGGCCCTTTTTTCCAATTTTCTTTAATAGACCCGTTTCCATAAAATCGGCCATTTAAAAAAAAAAAATATCCTCCTATTCATGTATGCATCCACTCTGCATCACTGCAGGCGACCCATTTTTCAAAAATGTCAAAAGTGAAACTTAAATTCAATGAACTTGTAAAACAAAACCTGAATGTCTTTGGAAGGTTGTCGAAGGAGGACAAATAAGGTAGGCTTTAATAAGGTAGAGGCAACATTTCCAAGTTAAATGTGTGCCACTTCAGAGCGGCACGCTGACATTACAGATGACATTTTAAAATGCTAATTAACAAACGGAGTTGGAATCTCATTCTGCGAGCGGGAAGCCAGGGTTCACACGAGAAACATCATGCCTGGTGTTGTGATCTCGAAGAAGAGCGAGTGAATTATTTTTTCTAAATCCAAAAAAGTTGTTCAATCAGCTTCTGCTGAAACATTTGCCTTTTCACATGTCGTCACAGTCCGGATTTAAACGTTTAGTACAGTTCTGCAATCAAACCGTTTGCATTCAATTTGCACCGACTTCATGACATTGTGTTTATTCAGGCTTTTTTAAACAAACAATCACATTCTTTAAAAATTTATACGCAACTTCTAGTTTGTAACTTTTGAATTTTAACCTTTAAAAGATATTTAGAACTAGTCAAACCTTTCATTGAAAGAGGTGGAACAAAAGCCTTTTAGGCCACTTTAGTTGTGATCTAGGAAATCCACGAACACATCTCGCAAACCAAGTTTGTTTTTAATTTAACTCATAGAAATTGTAATTTTATCTTGTAAATAAATGTAAATCCAGATTTTCACTTTTTTTTAAACCAAGTTTGTTTTTAATTGAACTAATACAAATTGTAATTTTATCTTGTAATTAAATGTAAATCATGATTTTCACTGTACATATTTTTTCTTTTTCTCCTAAAAAAAACAATACATAGTGACCAGCTGTAAAGAAATAATTGCAATGAGATGAAATCCCGTTAGGAGAGATGTGTCGGGCCCTCCATGCCGTTTATAATTTCACACGGTGCGTCTGCATTAGAAGTCGCCTATAGAGTAGCCGTGCATACAGATTGGCAAATCAATAGCTTCCTTCTGGATTGCCATTTCAAAGGCCTGCTTGGAATCTAATTTGAATTTGGACTCATGTTCACATCAATAAGCATGTATAATATAGCTTAGCAGTTTTTAAAAAAGCATGTGTTTCTAACAGCCTTCACGAGTGTGGACACGCATACGTTCTTATATCTGTGTGTGTGTGTGTGTGTGTGGGTTAACGTTTGTGTCTATACACGCTTGACTATCTTATTCTTAATATATAACAATATTAAACTTCTACTTTTTATGTAATTACACATCCGAGCGGACACATTAAAGCTACGAGTTGTGGGGCCTCTTCCATTTAACACCTCCATGATTATGGAAAACAACAACAACAACAAAAACAACAAACAATATAAAGGTCACTATTTATTTGACTTTGTCATTGTTGTCTATGGTGGTTATTTGGAGAAAATATGCAATTCAAATGAACGGATATTTTATATACATGCATTGATTAAAAAACTAATCGTTGCAAAGCAGTTTTTAACTCAGTTTTAGAAGTTACTTGGTGTTAGGAAGAGGAACAAGTCATAATTCCCTTTCATATTGCTGTGAAAACACCTCCATCAAACAACTTTAATAATTCAAGTTTCTCACCAAAAACCACATTTCATTTTAAATTACATTTGAACACATGTTGACAGCATCATGGCTCTCCAATATACCTTTGTACTGAGTAGAGCTTGAACACACCATGTAAATCAACGCCTCCGTGATGTCAAAGTGTCTGAGTATGTGAGAGTTGTTCCAGCTGTTCTTTTTAAGGTTTTACAAAGATGAACGCTTTTGAATATTTCTACTTCATATCATGACTGGGTATGTACATTGTTTAACCAGTTGTCTGCTATAGCTTTTCTTTTCAGGAACGATATCCGTGCCAAATATTGGAGTTACATCAACGATGTTAAAGCATTTCTTACCCACTCATTTCATTTCTATGGAATGAATTTCAAGATGCATTTTTGGCGCGAGGTCTCATCTACTGGCCAAACAGGATGTCATTCGTGTGCATGCCAAGAGCCTGTGTCTGTGTAGGTGTGTGTAGGGATGTGTGTGTGTGTGTGTGTGTGTTTCAAGACGGCTCGAGTCTGTCATTATTTTCATCTCAGTTGTTCCCCGATGGCGTGCCATCTCTCCTCCTTTGAAACAAGTATCCAAGATGAAAGGTGTAGCCATCGTTGTCGCGATGTAGACAATTGTTGCCATGGAGATGATGGCCAACCTGAATGTTTCCTATTGGTAGAGGTCCCTGAGATGAATCATCGCCTGATGTTTCAAACCTCTTTTCTTTTCTTGCAAAAAACCGAACATCATCGCAGAACGTACGATACGACAGATTAAAACTACTTCAATTCTCCAAATTTGACAAAACAAAAATACTTCTCTGGCCTTGTGTCAATGGATAGATTGTACAGAAGCACTTCCTCCTGGGGAGTTGGCCCAATGGCCAAATTTTCTATACTTGTCTGTAAATTTGTCTTTCTCCCTCTGCCCTGAGTCCACAACAGTGCGATGCCTTTGTGGTTCCTAACAAGGCGCCATCCAACACAACATGCCTTTGTTCATTCGGAAATGTGCTAATTGTAACTCCATGTTGCTGTTGGGGGGAGTCAGGTATACGCTTGGCAGCCATGAAGTCAATTCGTTTAACAGCCTCCTTGAGATAACAGGGACCACCTGCCATTTGGAAAGCTTTTGGAGTGTCTGGAGAGAATCCTCTCCAGTGGAAACGGTTTACCGGCCTTTCTTCACCAGGGGAGTGAATTATGGTTATGGTCTGAGGTTTGAGGCGTCTTTTGTGGTAAAAAAAAAATAAGTACGTTTCAGTAATGAACTCCAGCTTGTAATTGTTTTACTAAATTGTTGCCAGTATGTGTGTCTGTGTTTGTTGATGTATCTTTGGGCAGTGCTGTAGTGTAGCTGTGTAAGCTTCAGAGGCATCCAGTTAATACACATATTTATTGCTAATGCTTCAACTGTCCCTAGTAAGCAATAAAAAGTACCTTTAACCATACACACACACACACACACCGCTCCCATGGTTTGAATAAAAGCACTTTAATCACATTATATTCTTTAACAACGCGACTGCGTGCCAGTTAAGAAACATCAGACTCTCCAAACGTGATGAGAATATGCCTTTTCATATTGGACTGATTGAAGACCTTCATACTTGCGGTGCTCTTTCTATCAACTCACCCATTTCAAGCATTCCGTGCTTGTGAAGGGATGAAAGTAAAAAAGCAAACTCACAACAATGTTCCCCAGCCTCTTAAACCTCCGTAATGTCTACCTGCAATCCACAGCTGCTTCTATACGGCTATTAGCTGTGAGCACAGTGATTTACGTCTCTTTTGAAAACTTTTCGGTACGTCTGCAGAGATAAATGCTATCCTCTACTTAGTAAGAAAAAGAAAGTAATAGGGAATTTTGCACAACAGCAATGTGTTTTTTCCTACTTCTCTTGGATCTACCTTGCAACCCCCTGTGTGGTTGGGGGGGGGGGGGGGTCTTATTTACAACTTTTACGTACGCTCAGAATGGGGCCTGCAGGAGGCGTACGCCACACAAATTGAGATCCATAAAAACAAAGCCGACAGCATAATGCGCACCTGTACGGAGGCTCCGACCCCATGCGGGTACACATGATGGAGACGGGGGCAATGTGGCGACGCGGGTAGTGAGGTGTGGAATTGAAGCTCGATTCTAGAAGTGAAATGGGAAAAGAATAGCAACGTACACTACCGTTCAAAAGTTTGGGGTCACTTAGAAATGTCTTTATTTTTCAAAGAAAAGCACAGTTTTTTCAATTCAATTCAATTCAGTTCAATTCAGTTTATTTGTATAGCCCAATTTCACAAATTACAAATTTGTCTCGGAGTGCTTTACAATCTGTACACATAGACATCCCTGCCCCAAAACCTCACATCGGACCAGGAAAAACTCCCAAATAACCCTTCAGGGGGAAAAAAAGGGAAGAAACCTGGAGGAGAGCAACAGAGGAGGATCCCTCTCCTAGGATGGACAGATGCAATAGATGTAATGTGTACAGAAGGACAGATTTAGAGTTAAAATACATTCAATGAATATGACAGAGTGTATGAATAGTTCATAGTAGGCATATTCCACGATGGAGACCTCCACGATCCATCAGGCAGATGGCGGTGGGGAGGAGGAGTGGGCGGAGTCTCAACAGGACAGTGGCGTAGTCATGAGCAGGAATTCCACGACCCAGGCGATCCATCAGGCAGATGGGATCTATGCCGTCTCATAGGGTCCGATGACCCCATGAGACGTAAAGTCAAAAGGACTTCGGGAGAAAGCAGAGTTAGTAACGTGTGATTGAGAGATGAAAATTCATCCTTAAGGAGAGAAAAAGAGGAGATAGGTACTCAGTGCATCCTAAAACGTCCCCGGCAGCTATAAGCCTATAGCAGCATATCAAGGGGCTGGACCAGGTGAACCTGATTCAGCCCTAACTATAAACTCTGTCAAGAGGAAGGTCTTAAGTCTACTCTTAAGCGAGGTGACTGTGTCTGCCTCCCGGACTGAAATTGGAAGCTGGTTCCATAAAGAGGAGCTTGATAACTAAAGGCTCTGGCTCCCATTCTACTTTTAAGACTCTAGGAACTACAAGTAGTCCGCATTTAGTGAGCGTAGCTCTCTAGTGGGGCAATATGGTGCGACAAGCTCCTTAAGATATGATGGAGCATCACCAATCAAGGCTTTGTAGGTTAAGAGAAGAATTTTAAAGTGATTCTTGATTTTACTGGGAGCCAGTGCAGAGCAGCTAGTGCAGGAGTGATGTGATCTCTTTTCTTAGTTTTAGTGAGAACACGAGCTGCAGCATTCTGGATCAACTGGAGGGACCTAAGAGATTTATTAGAGCAGCCTGCTAATAAGGAGTTGCAGTAATCCAGTCTCAAGTAACGACAACGTGAACCAATTTTCTGCATCTTTTTGAGACAAGATGTGCCTGATTTTGAAATATTACGTAGATGAAAGAATGCAGTCCTTGAGATTTGCTACGTGGGAGTTAAAGGACAAGTCGATCAAAGATAACGCCAAGATTCTTTACAGTGGTGTTGGATGCCAGGGCAATGCCGTCTACAGAATCCACATCACCAGATAATTGATCTCTGAGGTGCTCAGGGCCGATTAAAATTACTTCGTTTTGTCTGAGTTTAACATCAAGAAGTTGAAGGTCATCCATGTATTGATGTCTTTAAGACATGCTTGAATTTTACAGAGTTGGTTGCTCTCCTCTGGTTTTATCGATAAATATAGTTGAGTGTCATCTGCATAACAATGAAAGTTTATGGAGTGTTTCCTGATAATATTGCCCAAAGGAAGCATGTATAAGGTAAATAAAATTGGTCCAAGCACAGAACCTGGTGGAACTCCGTGATTAACGTTGGTGGTTATCGGCGTCATCGTTTACAAATACAAACTGAGATCGATCTGATAAATAGGATTTAAACCAAATTAGTGCCGTGCCTGAAATGCCAATCGACTGCTCCAGTCTCTGTAACAGGATGTCATGGTCAATGGTGTCGAATGCAGCACTAAGGTCTAACAAGACCAGGACAGAGAGGAGTCCTTTATCTGCTGCCATTAAGAGGTCATTTGTAATTTTCACCAGTGCCGTCTCGGTGCTGTGGTGTTTTCTAAATCCTGATTGAAATTTCTCAAATAAACTATTATGATGTAGAAAGTCGCACAACTGATTTGCGACCACTTTCTCAAGGATCTTGGAGAGGAAGGGAGGTTAGAGATCGGTCTGTAGTTAGCCAATACCTCTGGATCCAGAGTGGGCTTCTTCAGGAGAGGTTGACTAACAGACCTGTTGAAAGAGTGTGATTGGTGGCCTGTTAGCAGAGACACATTGATAATATCTAATAGAGAGCCGCCAATTAAAGGCAAAACGTCTTTAAGCAGCCTCGTCGGGATGGGGTCCAAGAGACAGGTAGGCGTGTTGAAGTAGAAACCGTTGAAAATAATTGGTCACGGTTGATAGGAGAAAATCCTCAAATATACACCAGGGCATACAGCGGTTTCCAAGGCCATTCCACTTGAGAACAGATTGGCACTGGTTATGGGCAAGATTATTAATCTTGTCCCTAATAGTTAAAATCTTTTCATTAAAGAAGTTCATAAAGTCATTACCACTAAGGTTTATAGGAATGCTCGGCTCCACAGAGCTGTGACTCTCTGTCAGCCTGGCTACAGTGCTGAAGAGAAACCTGGGGTTGTTTTATTTTTCTATTATTGATGAGTAATAGGCTGCTCTGGCATTACGGAGGCCTTCTTATATGTTTTAAGACTATCTCGCCAAACTAAGCGGGATTCTTGAGATTAGTTGAGCGCCATATGCGTTCAAGCTTTAAATGACGTTTGCTTCAGTTTGCGGGTCTGAGGGTTATACCAGGAGCAAACCTCCTCTTCCTCACTGTCTTCTTCTTCAGAGGGGCTATCGAGTCCAGTGTCATTCTCAGAGAGCCTATGGCACTGTCAACAAGATGATCAATCTGGGACGGACTAAAGTTAGACCAGGAGTCCTCTGTTATATTGAGGCGTGGTATCGAATCAAATACAGAAGGAATCGCTTCTTTAAATTTAGCTACAGCACTATCAGTTAGACATCTAGTGTAGAAACTTTTGACTAACGGAGTACACTCCGGTAGTATAAATTCAAAAGTTATGAGGTTGTGGTCTGACAGAAGAGGATTCTGTGGGAAGACGTTCAAATGCTCAATGTCAACGCCATAAGTAAGAACAAGATCAAGCGTGTGGCCAAAGCTGTGAGTGGGTTTCTGTACTCTCTGACAGAAGCCAATCGAGTCCAACAAGGAGATGAATGCAGCACTAAGGCAATCATTATCAACATCCACATGGATATTAAAATCTCCAACAATAATAACTTTATCGGTTTTAAGAACCAAACTTGATATAAATTCTGAGAATTCAGATATAAACTCTGAATATGGACCTGGTGGCGGTACAGAATCACAAATCGAATTGGCTGTAGTGTTTTCCAGGTTGGATGTGAAAGACTAAGAACAAGGCTTTCAAATGAGGTGTAGTGTAATTTTGGTTGAGGATTAATTAATAGGCTCGATTCAAAGATGGCTGCTACTCCACCTCCTCGACCGGTGCCTCGAGGAATGTGAGTATTAATATGACTTGGAGGAGTCGATTCATTCAGGCAGACATATTCTTCATGGCTCAGCCAGGTTTCAGTTAGGCAACATAAATCAATGTGATTATCTGATATTAAATCATTCAGTAACACAGCTTTAGATGACAGAGATCGAATATTTAGGAGACCACATTTAATAGACCTATTTTGTTGCACTGCTGAAATAATTGTGTTAACTTGTATAAGGTTATTGTGTACGACTCCTCTTCTGCTTACTTTTGATTTATTTAATTGAAGTGGCCGTGGGACAGACACAGTCTCTACTCTAAAGTCAAGGGTGGGTAACTGCTCGAATGGAAGAGCAGAAGGGTGTTAAACTACAACTCTGCTCCCGGTTCCTGATCTGAACCCTGGGTTGTCATAGATTAAGTCCGGTGATCAACTTGGTCATATTCGCAGAAATGAGGCGCTCCGTCCAACGTGGGATGAATGCCGTCTCTCCTCATCAGATCAGGTTTTCCCAGAAAGTCTTCCAGTTGTCTCGTAGCCCATTATTCGCTGGGCACCACCTCGACAGCCAGCGGTTGAAAGGCGACATTCGGCTATACAATTCGTCTGTCTGCAAATTTGGGAAGGGCCAGAGAAAATTACGGTGTCCGACAACGTCTTGGCATAACACACACCGATTCCACATTAATTTTAGTGAGTTCGAGCGGCGGGCTCGGCGTCATTACCACCGGCGTGTATTACAATCTGACTGTATCTCCGCTTATCCTTAGCCAGCAGCTTCAAACAAGACTCCACGTCGCCGCTCTGGCCCCGGGAGGCCTACGACTCTGGTCCGTGGCTTCGCTATTTTCACGTTCCTGACTATAGAGCTCCCGATAACCAGGGTGTGTTCCTCAGCGGGTGTGTCGCTGAGCAGGAAAACTGGTTCAAACGTGAAGTGGTTGGTGCACAGCGGGCTTCTGTGTAGACTTACGACTCCTGCGAACAGTTACCCAACCATCCGGCTGCACGGTTACCGCCGGGGCACAGCTAACAGCTGACTGTAGCTCCGCGCCGACTACGGGAGAGGGCGGGCTAACTAGCATAGCTGTCTGGGCTTCGATAGCGCGGAGCCGTGCATCTAACCCACTTAGACCTGCCTCCAACCTAGCAAATAAACTACACTTGTTGCATGTATCGTTATCATTAAGGGAGGCAGGGGGATAACTATACATGAGACACACTGAGCAAGAGGGAGCGGGAGGGAGAGAAGAAGAAGTCATGCTCGCTGTTGAGCTGGCAACCAAAGCTTACCGGAAGTGTGAGATGATGCGTTCAGGAGCAGCTGGGAAAATCCAACAGATCCAAAATCTGGACATGTGAAGAGTCTTTATCAATAAAGATAACATTAATCAAAAATACACACTATACATTGTTAATGTGGTAAATGACTATTCTAGGTGGAAACGTCTGATTTCTAATGAAATGTCTCCATAGACATGTTTCCATCAACTATCACTCCAGTGTTCTAATGGTACATTGTGTTTGCTAATCGCCTTAGAAGACTAATATCTGATTAGAAAACCCTTGTGCAATTATGTTAGCACAGCTGAAAACAGTTATGCTGGTGATATAAGCTATACAACTGGCCTTCCTTTGAGCTTGAAGTTTGAAGAACAACATTAATACTTCAAATATTAATCATTATTTCTAACCTTGTCAATGTCTTTGACTATATTTTCTATTCAATTTTCAATTCATTTGATAAATAAAAGTGAGTTTCATGGAAGACACGAAATTGTCTGGATGACCCCAAACTTTTGAACGGTAGTGTATATATACTACCGTTCAAAACAGAAAAAAACTTAGAAATGTCCTTATTTTTCAAAGAAAAGCACTGTTTTTTTCGATGAAGATAACATTAAGTTAATCAGAAATACAATCTATACATTGTTAATGTGGTAAACGTTTTTTAATGAAATATCTCCATAGGTGTACAGAGGCCCATCTCCAGTGTTCTAATGGTACATTGTGTTTGCTCATTGCCTTAGAAGACTAGAAGAAGGTTAGAAAACACTTTGATTATGTTAGCACAGCTTAAAACAGTTATGCTGGTGAGAGAAGCTATACAACTGGCCTTCCTTTGAACGACAAGTTTAAAGAACAACATTAATATTTCAAATAATAAATATTATTTCTAACCTTGTCAATGTCTTGACTATATTTTCTATTCATTTTGCAATTCATTTGATAAATAAAAGTGTGAGTTTTCATGGAAAACAAAAAATTGTCTGGGTGAACCCAAACTTTTGAAAGGTAGTTGTATGTATGTATGTATATGTATATATATATATATATATATATATATTAGGGCTGTCAGCATTAACACGTTAATCTATGCGATTAATTTGGCCGCGTTAACGCACTAAAATATTTTAACGCAATGCACGAAACGTTGTTTACTTCCGGTGTGCCTTGAAGTTTTTACACACCTCTGAGTGTCAAACCGCGGCAGTACGGTTTAACACTGTTTCCGTTATTAAAAAAATTATCTCTCCGCGAAAATAAGGAGCAGAAATCAGTTTAAACTCGTGGATGAATCAGTCGGGTTTCCTCCTGCTCCCCATCTGATACACAGAGGAACGGAGACGTGTCGGGGGACGCGGCGCGGAAAGAACTCGTCACACGAAACCTTCACCGTGATTTGTCAATCCGTTTGTCTGTCAACATTTTGCGAAAAAAACAACCAATGAACACTCAGTAAATCACAAAGGACCTCCCACCTCACAGGTGAGACTCATTAGCAACCTGTCAGTCAGAGAACCAGAGAACACGGCGCGAGGACAATGAGCCTCATTGTATAGAGAGCTCAGATTGTTCTGGAATGGGTATGTGTCACATGAAAACGCCTTTAAAAGGTGAATTTAAATTTTTTTGTAAAATGGAGAACATGAGCCCAGCCTCCAGAGGGTTAACGTGACATATTTGAATGTCAGTCAGTTACCAAAGCCACTGGTTCTGCTGCTGTTCAATGATAAAGATGACAGGACCAATGGGGTCTCAATATATATATATTTTTTTACTAATCTGGATGTTTCACTGAAGAAACAATTTATCATCCACAATATTAAATACCTCGCTGGCACTTTATAGGTAGGAGCCTCTTTGAAAACACAGCTCTGTGTGAAGTTTTGTCTTTAAAAAGAAGAGAAAAAAACTTTTAATATATATATATATATATACAGAACTGTTCCATCGGTACCTTTCAAGTGTAAAAGAAATAAACCAATCAAATGTTTTCAAATTCAAATTCCACTCGATGTTTCGTCCGCCCCGTCTGAACCCTGAGTGTCGATAAGAGGAACGGACAACTGGCACTTGTGGCCAACATTGGAATAAAACGCAGCCGACGACATTATCTTCATCATTGCTTGTTGAAAAGTCTGGAAAATAAAGAAAATGACAGCCCTCACTACGTAGTCTCATCACCAGACCTGATCATCATGCGGACCACGGTCACACACACACAAACTTTAGAAAAAAGAAAAGAAATAAGTCGTGACCGGCTATCAAACTTCCATTTTCAAAGGCGCCTTTGGAAGCAATCAGTCTCATTGCTGTAGACATACAACTGTTGCGGTGACACTGATTGTGCATGATGAACGACAGTGCTAGAAGAACACCATGTGAATGGAAGAATTTGGTGTGTGGGGTCCGGGTGGTGTGTGTGTGTGTGGGGGGGGGGGTTGCAAGTGTTTAGGGACCAATTCATACAAGCAACTCAAGTTCAGAACTAGATTCAGAGATGCTGCAAAATAAAAAGTATTTGAGGAAACCCAGAAGGGATCGTCAAGTCACAATCACAACTGAGCAAATCCACAACCAACATGTTTTACAATGAACGAGCAGCTAACTGTTCATGTGTCGGGCTTTGCCAGGAAAAGAGCCCACCTGGCGGTACAATCCTAAAGTTATGACCAAAACATCAATCTGGTGAAATTGACAATAACTCATGTAGTTCAATTAGTTGCATTTTGTTGCTTTTGCCTACAAGCAAATGTGAACCAACTGAGAAAAAATGGATTCCAGAAAACTCTGGTGAGAATATTACTCTCCCCGGGGGATTAAAACTGATCAGCCAATACACGCTGCTTGAATAATAGAAGTGTCGGATCACGTGTTTCTAGCAGCAAGAGCTCCTCCCCCAGCAAATTCTCTCACAGCTAGGGTTGGGTACCGAAACCCGGTGCCAATATGGTACCGGTTCCAATACAACCGGTATTACCCGGATCGAAACGCAACGCACATTTCGGTGCTTCTTTCCGGTGCCTGAGCCGATTGAAATTGAAAAAAACTATTGTTGTGAACTTCTCAGGTGACTCCGCCCTGTCAGCAGGTTACGAGCCTCTCATATTTAAGTTTGACAGTGGAGGCATGCGCCGTGACGGCGTGAGCCCGTGTGGAGCACACCAGCGTCAGGCTGGGTGCGATGGGGAGACCGTCACCGGTCCCCTGAACACGTGGAGACCGATTATGACGAGCAGCCTGAACTAAGATTAGTACCGTAACGTTGACTGCAAGTCTTGCATTCATAAAAGTAGCCCAAGAAATAATAAATTAGCCATTATAACCATGCTTAAACTAGCTCGTAGCTAGCGCTAGCTCGTAGCTAGCGCTAGCTACGAGCTGCGAGTGTGACAGTCTGCTAGCAGATGTGTTGATGTCCAGCGGCAGGGTTGCCAGGTCTGTGTGACAAAACCAGCCCAATGGCCAATCAAAACCAGCCCAAACCAGCCCAATGGCCAATAAAACAAGCCCAAAAAACAAGCCCAATATCAGAACTCAAAATATGCCTGTGCCAAACCATATACACTGCTTTTAAAGTCCAACAACATTGCTATCATTTCCAAATGTATTGTAATATCTACAAAGTAACAACAAATGGTTAGTATGCCAGCATTAAAAGCAGTTTTCCCTAAACAGTTATTTCACCTAGGTCCTAAAATGGCCTTGTGTAATTAGATACAGTATATTATCATAAATAAAATATAGCTCTGTGAAGGTGTAGACCAATTCACTGACGGACAAACTAACCTGTTGCTTTGTCTTGAGGCTTTCTCTTCTCTTTTCTCTCTTCCTCCCTGCCTGGACAACATGAATGTACTGTTTTTACTTCATATGCATTTACTGTAGTTAATGCAATACCTTATTTCAACTGAAACACCTTATGTTGCTTCACTATATTTTAATCATATACTTATAGTTCAAACAATGTACGACTGACAACTGGAGAACGGAGCAGCATTTCGAATGTGTTTTGCTGTGGTTTTGGAGATCACTGTGGTGCGCACGAATCTCGGTTTTGCAGTACCGACAAAAAGCTTTGGTATCATCCCCAGCCACGTTCTATCCATTCTTTAATTCCGTTTTCACTTTCCCATTCTTTCGTATATTTCTTCCCGTATTTAGCCCACTTACCGGGTGGCATGTTTCTCCAGTGTAGCTAGCTACACTAACTACCAGACCAGAGTTGGGATCGAGCGGGTCGGGAGACTGAGAGCGGCGAGAGCTTTAGGTGCGTGTGTGTATGTGGGCGTGTCCCATGTCCATGTGTGTATGTGCTGATCTGGAGTCAGTTTGGTAGGATTTGGGTAGAAATAAATTATTTCATTTAAAATATGGATTTTCATTTAAAGATATTCATGTAATTTGCATGCAAAATAGGTCTACCCGAACCAGCGGACAACACATTCAACCCGCGGCAACACTTCAAAACCAGCCCAATTCCGCGGGAAAACCGCGGACCTGGCAACACTGTCCAGCGGTCCCGGCTGTATACCCGGTGTTACCGGGAATATAATGACGGAGGAATAAAGACCGTGGGGCGTCACTTTGTTTCAGTGTAACTCGCTGTCAGAAGCAAAACTTTATTTGTCACGTGTCATCTTCAGTACCTCTGATTGGTTGTTCTCTTTGCCCATCAACACAGTGACAGGATTAACCCTATAAAATCTGCACATGACAATACATATCACATCATATAATGGAGAACATATATTGTGTATGTTAACAGTCTGATATCCGTTGTGTGTCAGTGCTCCATGATAAAGGCTTCTACAGGGAATATGGCCAAAGAGGTTTTTAATGTCCTCATTGTGCGTTTAAAAAAAAAAGTATCGGTTCAGGCACCGTTTAGGCACCGGTATCGTTTTAAAAGTACCGGTTTAGCACCGGTATCGGAAAAAACCCAACCGATACCCATCCCTACTCACAGCAGGACATAGCCATACACACATATTAAACTTTCATTGTCACTGTGAGATGAACGTGCATAAAAAACTCATTGAGACCTGAAACAGGATGCATATGAAAATGATTTCACCTTGGGATAGTGACAAAATAGTTTTGAGATTCCTCCTACGCATAATAAGGTGATACTTTATCAACACCTGTTCAATAAACATGGGAGCACAAAAAGCACCCAAAAAAAAGAAATCGATATTTGAATTTGAATGTGCTCCGTCTGCGGGGCAGGAGGGCAGGAGGACGGCCCGGTCGTCAGACTGACGGATGCCGCTGTTCTTCATTCATTATTTAAAGTACTTCATTCAGTATTTTGTTGTCAGGAACATGATTTATGTTATTGGACCTTTTTTGGATTCGTTCCGGTCAGGCAGACGATGCGTGTGCATGCTCAGGCTTGTGCTTTATATCTCATACATATGCCACACACACTCCTCTCATGCACAGTCCCTCGTAACCCATAATACATGTTCACTGATATTGCCAATTATTTAAATCCATTCCATTTTGCTCATAGCTTCTTACGTGTGTTCTGCAATTGGTCAATTTTCATAATATTCCAGTAATTGCCCATAACATTTTTTTTGTGGTGCTATATCATCGTTTCTGGTCCTATTCATTCTATTACTATAGTTTATATTCTCGTATTCTCATCAATGTTGTCGTCGGCTATCTGCTGCATTCTCATTGCTTATAGTTGCTCAAGAACATCATATTCTGACAAGTGGCATCAATTTCATTGTAAATCAAAGTGGAGTCTGATCCATCCCATTGCTATTTGTCATGGTCACTGCTGACCTCTTTTTGGTTAAACCCATTTCTCATGAGTGATGTATGATTTATTAAAAAGGAGCAGGTAATGGAGACTTAGTGCTGGGCCAGATCTATTTCACTTCCCGCCTGTCATTCCAGAACACTATAAAGCCACGTTGGCTCTAACTGTTGCTCATCGGGTCACTGCTGACCTTAAAGCCTTTACATTACAAGCAGAGCAACACTGTCCTCAAGGTCAAATAACAATAATAATACATAACAAAATGTGAAATACTAAATCTCCCTCTAGACACTGTCTCTTTTCTTCATCCGACTCTCCTGAATGAAAGGAAGTTCAGTGAGGAAGACGATACTTGGAGTTTATTTTTCATACATCTGTCATACACTCCTCCCATGTCTGCTTGACACATCAGCTGTTCTGATCAGCTGGTCTCTACGGGCCACGGTCGATCCGGACGCGTTCAGGCTCGGTTCTGTAAAAATTAGTATTGGACGAAGGTAAATTATAACGCGATGATATGTTCACGTTATCTCGCAAAATTAGTTTGAAGATGTTTTCAACAAGATAAAATTGAGGAAATTATGATCCCTTTACAATGCCTCCGAAGCAGCTTATATTACATTGTTGAAACTATTCAATCATTAAAAATACAATCTTTTATCATCTTTGGAATTAGTGTCTATTGGAAGAAAATAAACAGAGTTTCATGATCCGTTGCACCACTAATCCTGAGCACAACGCCCTGCTGCTGCCTGTTCAATGGGATTGTATCTACACCTTCAGTACGTTCATGCCTCCACCTCCCCATCTCTGCCCAGCCTTTGCAGATCCATCATTTTATCAGCCAGCAGCACCATCAGCACCACCACCACCACTAGCAGCAGCACCACCACCACAACCACTAGCAGCTCCAGCCCTTGGACCCCACAGGGCGATGTATCAGGGTGAGCCAAATAATGAATCAGCACATACATCTGTAAATAATAAACAAGGATCTTTTCTTCATCTGACACAAAAGCTAACATCCACAATCACTAGCACTATCGTCATGGCGATATTGAACGATGTTATCGCACATTGGAGGTTTTTCTCACGTCATGCAGGTAAACTGGAGAGTACTTCACTTTTTAAATATTGCAAAATAGGTGCCTTGGTTTTTAACTTCGACAACAAATTCGTAAGTGCCTCAGTATTGATGACATGTTTTTGTTTTAACTATTTTATTTTATGAACGCGGGTGCTTAAACAAAAATGTACTAAATCGGTTTTATTTATATTATTTGTATCCATTATTATTTCTATTTTTAAAAAGGAATACCCAGACAAGCATAACATAAACATTCAACTTAAACCAGTAAAAAAACGAGAACGGGCACTCGGTAGAGCGCATACCTTCGCATATCACAAGATTGGGCATTGAATTATGAACATTTTGGCATTAGTTGAATGCCAATTGGACAAAAATGTATCGTGCTATGGTAAAAAAAAGATGTTGACCTTTCCATGACCTTGACCTTGACCTTTGACCCGATTTATCCCAAAATCTAATCAAATGGTCCCCGGATAATAACCAATCATCCCACCAAATTCCATGTGATTCAAGAAGATTTGACCTGTTCATGACCTTTGACCTTGACCTTTGACCCGATCGATCCCAAAATCTAATCAACTGGTCCCCGGATAATAAACAATCATCCCACCAAATTGCATGCGATTCGGTTCAATACTTTTTGAGTTTTGCGAATAACACGCATACAAATAAATAAATAAATAAATACACGGCGATCAAAACATAACCTTCCGGCATTTTCAATGCGAAGGTAACAAGGTAGAAAGTCTCCGATATCTTTCTTCTTTTTTCAACTGCACAGATCCGACACACACACACATCGACATATACAACTGTATTAAAATGAAGCCCTGGCACGGCACTCTGCTCTCCATCTCGGGGAAGGATTCATTTTTATTTCTGTTCTGGTGATTTATAGGGCCAACAGGCTGCTATTAGTTAGCTTAAAAAATGTCTGTGTACTGAGAAATACCAGTTTCTATTGAACCAGACATGATCCAACTTCTCCCTTCCAGCAGCTGAGAATACAAACCAGTGTATAGTATGCACACCCACACACACTTTTAACCCCAGTTAAAAGTTATTTATCTTCAATCAATGTCCTTCCTCTTTTCTCTAGCCCCAGTCGGTACATTTAATAAATCAAGAACACATTTCTCACTTGATAAATCTTCAGCATGTGTGTTTGCCACAGTCGTGGACATTCATTGGTCGGTGTATAAAATGTCACAGCGCAGGTGGCACTAAAGACGTCGAGGGAAATAAATTAACGCTCAGCCGGGAGGCTAACTAACTCACGGGCCTCGGCGTATTCTAAAAGCTGAATAGTTTTATTTGCCCCGTGTTTTCAGAACCGGGTTCCCGTCACTGTAACCATGGCATGGCGTGTGCCCATTTTCCTTAATTTTTTTTGCCTCCTGCAGGTCTCTTTCTGCTCAGCGACGAATCAATAAGGAAATGACAACCATGTGACCGTGACACAATCATTAAGTGACACGTGACACTCATTAACACAGCTGCTAACAACTGGCGGATGAAGGCGGCATGCAGCGTTGCCACAATTAGGTAGTTTTATTGATTAATAAATGAAATAGGTCGGCAACTACTTTACTGAATGAATAATATTTTGTTATGTATTTTCTGAATAGCCAGAAATGTGCTTACTGAACCTTTTAAAATGGTTTATTACTTCTTTTGTCATATCAGAATCACAATTTGGATTATTGCAGATATATTTTGACATACAAGGACGGTGTATAGACAATACTTTATACAACATTTTTGAAATATACAGACACCATTTTTTTACATATGTACACCGTAACCATTTCTAAAACAAGGAATGAGAAAATGTGCATATATATACAGTATATACAAATTGAAAGAATATCCAATGTACAGAGATAACAGTCCAGAAAGATGTGCTGGGCCGTGTTGACGAGGCCAGCTGCTCGGTTCTTGTGGCTCGAGGTTCTGGTGGGCCGTAACTTAGCCTCCAGGGTGGGCGGGTCAGCTCCAATGTCCCCCGCCCACCTTAGGGTCCTAGAGGCGTACAGGTCCTGGAGGGCCGGAAGATCAAAGCCAATCACCTCCCGAGCACAGCGAACGATGCGCTGCAGTCTGACCTCGTCCTGAGCTCGGGCAGCAGCCCAACAGATGGTGATGTAGGAGGTGCAAATGGATTTCATGATGATGTCAGTGTAGAAGTGCACCATCATTGTCTGAACTTCTCCAGCGGCATCAGGAAGTACATTCTCCGATTGGCTTTTGTGATGAGGGCGCTGAGGTTCAGCAGTTCAGCGGATCACCAGATGGTTAATCTCCCCCCATGTAGGCGGGACTCATCCCCACCAGAGAGGAGTCCAATGAGGGTGGTGTCGTCCCCAAGCTTCAGGAGCGTGATGAACTGGTGCAGCTGTTGGTGAAGAGGAAGAAGAGCAGAGGGGGAAGAAAGCGGCCTTGAGAAGAAACCGGTGGCGATTGTCCACGACTCTAAGACATGTTTCCCCAGCTGCTTAGTGTCAGACAGGAAGTCGGTTATCCGACCGCAGGTGGAGTCATGAACGTACGGTTGGGAGAGCTTGTCCTGCAGCAGAGGCGGGATAATGCTACTGAAGGGTTAAACCTGGATCCTGGCTTTGGATCCTGAGGTCGATGTGGATGTTGAAGTGTGACAGAACAAGGGACTCAAATGAATTCATGAAGCTCAAGCGGAAGTTCAGTTAGGAAGACCCTCTTGTCCATTCATAATCAGCCTCTGAGTCTCACCGCCATGACTCCATCAGCTGATTGGGGGCGAGTACGATAAATGAACCAACTGGATTCGGGGCAGTTTCTATAAGCCAATCACAGTTTTGTTGGCAAACTTTTACAATATGTTCTCCACTCTGCTGCTGTCGGCTCAAACCGATGCGACCCTCCTCCCCCCAAGGCTCCTCCAATCAGCAGTCAGTCCTGCTCATCTTTCTTCATCGGGTTACAGCAACTCCTCTTCTTCAACACCACCAGTGTCTGGACTCCAGGGGGGCTTTTGCCTTCACACATATCAGCATCACTACCCCATGTTTATTTTAATTCAGGTTGGAGTCCAATCACCAAAGACTTTGCACTATTCAAATATATGCACTTATAATATAATTATTAGTTAATTTTTTGTAGGGATAGGGAATTTAGCGAAGGTCTTGAAAGGTTTTACAGATGACAGTGATAATAGATGTCACAGCTCATCTCTGTGGTGGAAATAAGTGTTCCTTTACCTTGTGAGAGATCAAAAGTAGTTTAAGCATGGTTGACCCATAACACTTTATTATAGTAACAAGTTTACAAGTCATCAACCAAACGCTAAATAACAAACAAGTCATGAAAACATTCAGCTGAATGGAGCAGGATCCCTGAGCCTTCTCTCAAGGCCGTCAGAAATAACTGCTGCTGTCTCAGTGCAAGACTGCAACCTTTATAGATCTCAGAGAGAATCCACATTCCAAAGTCCATCTGTTACCTACAGGACTGTCTCAGAAAATTAGAATATTGTGATAAAGTTCTTTATTTTCTGTAATGCAATTGAAATATTTTTATTCTTTTAATATTGCTGATTATAAAACTCTAAAATCCTATCTCATAAAATTTTAATATTTCCTCAGACCAAGTAAAAAAGATTTATAACAGCTGAGTGTTTGTCAAGGCTCAGGAAACCGTTGCAGGTGTTTCGAGTTAATTAGACAATTCAAGTGATTTGTTTAATACCCTACTAGTATACTTTTTCATGATATTCTAATATTTAGAGATAGGATATTTGAGTTTTCTAAAATAAAGAACTTCATCACAATATTCTAATTTTCTGAGACAGTCCTGTATTAGAGGAAGTTGAGACACCCCGAAGGCTTGTTTATTCTGCTAGGTTCAAGCTTAGTTCAAGACCCCTTGGTGGTGACCTTTTCCCATGAGAGCCTGGGTTGTGACCTTTCCACATGACCCCACACAGGATTAGATTATCCTCCATAGACATTCAGGAGGGACAACTGTTTAACACATTCCAGGAAAGAGAGAACTTCTAAAACACATTTTTCCCCAACATCTCACTCTTTTTGTCATTTTTGACAATTTTAACAACTGAAAAATGATAGTCAAAAGTTAGTATATAACCATTTGTAGGACATACATCAGTGAGGTAGATTCCCAAAGATTTCAAGACATTACATCATTAACCTCTGAGTGCAAAGTATGGTTTTTGTCTACTAATACCCACTATGTACTGATCTTGTTTAGTTACACACTATTCTCAAATTAGTTATCCTAACACGTAGAAATTAACACAACAGCTGACATTAGTCAAAGAATAGATCAGAATGGATGGTTTGGGTTTGGTGAATCTTCACCTCTAGGTCTGGTCTTAGTTAAAGATTTAGTACAATTATGCTTTTGTCCAAGATGAATGCTTGACTTTGAATTTATTTACTCAAGGTATGCTCTGTATACCTATTTTCTAATCGAATAGAACCTGTGTTGGGCTTAAAAGTACATGTTTCCAATAGGTGCTGGTTTCGGCTGTGCTTTACTGACCTGCTGGTAGGCCACTTAACACCACTCACATACTATTTGACGAAGTTGTTCGTCCATATTAACATATCAATCTATTGAGGAGAGGGAACACATCGTCCTGTTGGGCAATTCCTGCCACTTCTTCGTGAGATGAAACGGGCTGGTATCTTTGCCGTTTATGTCTTGTAATTGAAATTCAAAGTTCAGGAACAGTATCCTTGCTGTCGTGGTTCAGAGAGAGCAGTGAGTGCATGCTTTTGCTCTGGCTGCACCCATGCTCCTCAAAGGAGTGTCCTGATGCTGGAGATCTTTCTTCCATCACTGTTTCTTGGGTGGCGTCACCTTTTCACATGAGTTCACCTCCTACCACACTGATTTCTGTATGACAGCTTTGCAGTTTGAGAAACTCGGGTTTCTCCCCAGCCACACAAAATAAGTGAGGTGTTCGGTTACTTCACTGCTAAAGGGTGCGCTTGTTGGTAGCTTGGCATGCTACTTGATGGAGGAAGGCGCTCGCTTTTCTCACCCTTCCCCTCTAGTCCGGACCTGTAGCAGCTGCTCCTTCTCCTTCTGGATCTGGGATGTGTTTGCAGTGGCTGGCGTAGACCTACGTCGTTCTCCTTCCACTCTCACCACCGTCTCCGTTGTCGGGTACTTGAAAGGGACCCGGTAGTGTCTCTGCTTCCGTGCTTCCTCCTGTGATCCTTGATGAGCACCCAGTCTCCTGGTTTCAGGTGATGCTGGACCGCAGTGGCTGGTGAGGGAAGTGTAGATTTCACCTGTGTGTGAAGTGCTGAGAGCGAGGATGATAGGTTGGCACAATATCTTAGCATGCTGTATTCGCATGCGCATGTGAAAAAGCACTCGCGGAAAGTGCCTTCACTGAAGATAGGCCTGTCTCGTCACAACATTTCGCTAGTTTAGATTTAATAGTACCACTTTCTCGTTCAACTCAATCAGCTGATTGAGGATGATAAGAACAATGATGCCTGATGTTAAAACGTTGAGATTTAAAATACATTACTAACTGTTCAAAAAGTGTATCTGCAGGGCGGTGACCCTGCTGTTGTTATTTATTGCAAATGTTGAAAATGCTCTGGTGTATGAACTTGCACTTAGAGCATTACACATTCCCCCTTTGCCCACGTGGTCTCCTCCATGAGAAAATCTAGAAGTATGGAAGAGAGCGCGTGGCAAACAAGGCTTGCCGTCTGGGCTGTCAACCCCTCGACTCAAAGAGTGGCACCAGAGCGTTCCATAGGGAGCGCTCCTGGCATTGGCAAAAGAATGAATTGTGGAAAGATCTGCCTAAGGACTGGAATCAGTCTATGTGGGGAAAAGGGGTGCCTGATAAGGCTGCCGCCTTTGCCACCAGATCTGCCACTATGTTTACTATTGACACAGGTCAAAAGAAGAGATGTGAGCTTCACATTTAACGACTGAAAACAGCTGAAACCCACCGTGTGGTGTGCATAGGTTTGCCACTGTTAGAAATCCTCTGTGTCTTCCACAGAGGCCCAAGGTCATGTACGTTCCAGATACCTGAAGTGAACCTGTGTAATTGTTAGTTTGACCTTTTTAGCTACCTTACATTCCTCTGTGAGAGCAATCAGCTCTGCTGCTTGTACTGATCGGTGTGCAGTAAGCCTGACACCAACAAGTGTGTGATGTGATGTAACATACAACCTGACCGCTGCCCGTTATGGGTGAGCTGGATAGCTACAGATAGCTTGAATCTGCATTGGAAGGAGGTGTGTCCAACAGATCAGGTCTCGGGATGCATGTCTGTTGCAATACCTGGACACGATCATGAGGCTCTCCATCATCTGCAGTCGGAAGAAGTGTAGTTGAGTTAAGTTCATCGCAGCGTTTTACCGTAATGTCACGCTATTCCAACATGATATCTGAACCATCTCTGAGCAGAGAGGTGAGAAGTCTTCTGGCATGGAAGATGTGGGAAACTGCATGCGGGACTATAAGTGTGACATCAGAATAGCCCACAATGTCCCGTGATGTTAATCCATGGCTTCTTCAGCTGCTGCAACAGAGAGGAAGACCTGTGACAACAAAGTCATGTCGAGGAGAAGTCGGACACAGGCCTAAGTTTCCTCCATGAGGCTGACACAACTGGAGTTCATGTAACAGTCATTTCGGTCTATGTATAAAATACATATCAAGTTTGGTCTCGGCAGGCCCCGGTCGGGCCTGTAGTAAGGAAGTCTTTAAGTTCTCTTCTGTCTTTTGCTTTTATAGTCTAAGTCAGTCAGTCATGTTCACTGAGGCCTTTACCATGGACGAGAGGTGTGCCTCTCTTTCTAAGTCATTTGGGATCCACTGTCTGTAGTATGACGTCGTTCCTAAAAAAAAATTTAAAAAACATAATTTGTTTCTTCTTAATTAGTTTTGGTAGTGATTGAACTACCACAATACTATTTGGGAGAGAGGAAATTGCCGTCTCTTGTGATCACATGTCCCAGATAAATTACTCGTTTTAGTGCACATTGATGTTTCCTTTTTCTTTTTGTAGACTAGTTTTATGTCCATTATCTGCCAAATGTTTAGATATTGTTAATTTTACAAGCCTCCTTTGATGGCTGTAATTCATCATATAATACAATACATACATATAATATTATATAAACTAATACATCGTCTATAGAATTCCAAAGTTTTCACTAAGCAGTCTCTGGGACATGCCTGGTCTTTCATGACAACCCTTTAGACATTCTGGTCCCCGTGTATTACGTTTCTCCTTCTTTTTTTTTTTTTTTTCTTTGTTTTTTATTCGTGTACACTTACTGTGATGGTCAATGTAGTTTAAAACATTACCAATAGCGCTAGTCCCTAGGTTTCTCAGCACCCGGTCGTTGTTTCTTTTGAAAGGCCGAGACGTATTGCAAAACATGGACCCAGATCCTCGCCCTTCCCAGTGCGATAGTCTGTCAGTGATATATGCAGGGCAGCTCCAAGGCACATTTCCTGAGACGGAGGGAGACACACAGACAGACCCAACAGCAGCCCTCTCTCACCAATACTCCTACTTCAAATCTACATTCTCTCAAACCTTCTGTTTACTTCCTATGTTTACATGACAATGTAATAATGGCATGTAACCTTCTGCTGCAGTACTGTATGCAATGTGAAAAGATCATGAGCAACTGAAGCTCCCTGGTCTAATATTAGTTTTTCACTCTTTTCGCTACAGAGTGGTTTTGAGCTATTTCTTATAGCCTAAAATAATGGGAATTTCAATTTTACAAATAAGATTGTTACTCCTGAGTCAAAACATCTTTAAAGATGGTTAGAAAATCAATGTTAAAGTTTGCTTCTTTTGTTTTTCTTGTGTAGTGTGCCTTACTTGTTTGTCCTGGAGAGGGTTGTCCGTCTCTGGGATCCGCCCCTCCCCCGCCTCCCTCCGCTCAGCCGTGTCGAAAGCGGGTCTTCCTTTTTGGGCTCCGGACACTCTGTTCGCCAGTGTCCATGCCCTCCGCAGTTGTAGCACACACTTGAATCATATCTTCAGATCCATTCTGCCTCTGCCTCGACCTCTTGTCCTCCCAAGTTGCCATGTGGGAATATTCCGTAGTTGCCTTGCAAGCGTGTTGATCGTTGCAAGCATCTCTTTTCTGTGCAACTCCGCCTTAGCATGTTCAGCGTGCTTTAGGACATCTGTTAGTGGAACATATGATTTTCTCACCATCTGCAGGAGTTTGGTCTCGTCCCGCTCACGAAACGCTCTTTCAGATGGTCTTTGCATTGTTCCAGAGTCTGTGTCCCTCTTGGACTGTGTCCGATGAAGCTGCATTTGACTGAGAAGGCTGCTGCAAGGTCTGGAGCCATCTCAGTATCTCAGAAAGACAAGAATTCCTTTTTTTTTTTTAAACTCAAATTCCCACATTCCAAAGGCTTCCCAGTCTGCCTTAAATATCACATTCTTCTGCTTTTTCTTTGATAAGGCTGCATGCTGAGCCGTCGCGCTCATCTCCATCTCCCTTTTTTGCATTTGATCTAAACTGCCCAGATAATGTTCCGACATAAATTCACACAGGGTCGGAAGGATCGGGACGACATGGTTCCAACTAGTCTCCCCTCTTCTCTGAGCACTACCCATATAGTCATGTGTGTATTACGTCGACGTGTGCGTCAATAAATTTTTCAGGCATCACCAGACGCGTTCACTCTAAACAATACACATGAATGACCAAGGCAAGTCATGAGTGACCGCTGCTATCTCTAAAAACTGCTAACTGTTTTCCCTGAGAAGTGTGCGCCAAAACTGGTGCATGCAAACCACTAGAGAACCCAACAGTTTCCAAAACACGTCTGTTAACAACACCTGATTGTGAGATTTTTCTATTTTCCCTGTTTCATGACTTTTTGTTTTAAAATAAATTGGATCTCTCACCGCGTTTTGTCCATAGTTTTTCAACTAGATTGGATCGGCCGTCCGGTCTCCGTCTGAACGGCAGCTTCTCACCCTCGGGGGAGGATTCATCTATATTATGGCCATCTGCCGTTCAGCCGGAGTCCCCGACAAGCGCGTCCATCGCATCCTCGTCGCCAATTTGTGGTGGAAATAAGTGTTCCTTTACCTTGTGAGAGATCAAAAGTAGTTTAAGCATGGTTGACCCATAACACTTTATTATAGTAACAAGTTTACAAGTCATCAACCAAACGCTAAATAACAAACAAGTCATGAAAACATTCAGCTGAATGGAGCAGGATCCCTGAGCCTTCTCTCAAGGCCGTCAGAAATAACTGCTGCTGTCTCAGTGCAAGACTGCAACCTTTATAGATCTCAGAGAGAATCCACATTCCAAAGTCCATCTGTTACCTATTAGAGGAAGTTGAGACACCCCGAAGGCTTGTTTATTCTGCTAGGTTCAAGCTTAGTTCAAGACCCCTTGGTTGTGACCTTTCCACATGACCCCACACAGGATTAGATTATCCTCCATAGACATTCAGGAGGGACAACTGTTTAACACATTCCAGGAAAGAGAGAACTTCTAAAACACATTTTTCCCCAACAATCTCCACACCCTCTTAACTCAATTTTTCAGTCACGCCCACCTCGTTAGTCTAACTCCCTTCACCTGTTCACTCACCTGCCTCTGATCACTAATCAAGTCCCTATTTTGGCTCCTCCCCTCCAGACACACTGTGCCAGATTGTTCACTATTTCTCAGTTGTCCATGCCAGACTCTCGAGCACTTGTTCTCGGACTGATCTCCTATTGCCTGTTCCCATTTAACCCGCTAGCCCGACTCCCGGAGAACCTACCGGCCTTCTGAGTGACCTTTACTCTCCCTGCTGTTTCCGGGAGCTTTAAATAAAAGGGTCTAAGATCCCTGGAATTGTGTGATTGCATTTGGGTCCAGATACGAACCGTTACATACGGTTCGTGAGGGGACATTTCTAAAGACATTTGGTCAATTCTTACAGAAAATAATTGTCACATTAGCAATGATTAAAGTAATCGTTCGTTGCATCCTAGTAAGACCATATTTTAACTTTTCATTTCTTTTTGATAACCACATGATGGCATCAAGAAATAAAATGGTGGAGATGATTAATACGTAGAGGGCGAAAAAGAAGAGATTGAGTTGTGAAAAAATTAAATGTAAACAACACGAGAGGTTGAGGTGAAAGGGGAAGAAAAGAAAAAAAAACGAGTGAGCATAAAACGGAAGAGTGACTGAATAGAGAAGATCAGGTAGAATGAGATAACACTGAAAGAAGATGCCAAAAGACTGAAAGATGAGAAAAGGCCAGAGTATAAACAGAGAGAATGACTTGGTGAAGATCAAACAAAGAGACAGGCGGTACGATACACACACACACACACACACACACACACACATTAGAATACAATAGGTGCTAAACCCATAAAACAGAAAAGAATCAGAGACGTACACCTCAAACAGATCTTCAATGACACCAAGAGACGAGTGTCCGGAGACCGCCTCACATGAGTGGTGTGGTGTCCACGCCATCTGACGACAGTTACACAGGACTTCCCATGAGGCCTGGAGGCTCCTAAATGTCTTCCTGCCCGTCTGTGACTTGAGCCCTCGACACATTCACCTGTATCCTCGCAAATGACTGTAGATTGTTATGTTTGTCGTCCTCGTGCTTTACTGCCCGCCTCATTACAGCAGGCCGTTAGCTCCGTCACTCCACCTCGCTCTCCGCATCAGTGTCGGCCTATTGGCTCTATAAAGGGGCTCCATTAAATACAGTGGAGAGGAAGTAACTAGCCGAGACCATCCCTAAATCTTCAAATGCTGTCTCTCACTGTCAACCAAGGTCACCTGGCTGTGTGTGTGTGTGTGTGGTTAAAATGCAGGATGCTTCACAAGCTGAGGTCCTGAGAGTTCATACACAAAGTCAGCACAAATAAGGATGCATGAGGCATTCTGTGAGGGAGAGAAAGAGGTGCGTGTGTGTGTGTGTGTGTGTGTGTGTGTGGGTGTGCTGCAATGTTAGCACGCCCTTGGTGCCCTCTCCCTAATCAATCTAAGAAGGAAGTGTTGGGTTAACCCCGCCCCTCTGCCAGGGCTTCAAGAATTAATATTAATCAAGCATTGATTCAGGCCTTAACACTGACCAGTCATTATTCACAACACCATCCTTTTATTCATCCCTTTCTGACTGTTCCTCCATCCCTTTCTCTTTCCACTTTCCTCTTACCTCCTGTGCCACTTTCCGCCATGAATACACAGATTGCCATCCAGCATTTCCAATCGTTTCTTTTCTTTCTATCATACTCCCCATACTTTCTTCCTCCGTTCCTTCTTTTGACCACAATAGCACTATTTATTGAATCATGAAAGTTAAAAAGAAAAAAAGGCATGCATCTCTCCCTCATCTCCTTTTCTTGATCTATTTCTACTCTACTTAGCTTCTACTACATTAATTTTTCCTTCCAGTACAATATCCATCCATCCGTACATCCATCTGATCCTCTTTTATTATCTCCCTTGTTCTACCTGCACACTCCATCCCCCGCCCCCCCCCTTTTCACCCCATTATTTTCTAAATGCATTTACAATCCAGCCAACCATCCCTGACTTCATTCATCTACTCACCCTTCCTTAGAACCCTTTGGAGAGACACAATCAAATGCTCCAAAAGACGGGAGACAATAAGAGGAAAAGAAGGCGAGGAGGAGATGCAGGCATACAGAATAAGAGGAGGCAAGGGGAGAGAGATGGAGAGCAGCACACGGGCAGCTCAATAAAACACAATAGGCCATTGTTCTGACATGACATTACTCACCTGGGCAGAGAATAGAGAGAACGGGGAGTTTGGAGGTAAAAGAGAGAGAGAGAAGACAGAAGATGAGAGAGAAAGATGGACGGAGAAGACAAAAGGCAAAGCTCAGAGGGGAACTGAGCCGTGTTGGAGGGAAGGAGACGGCCATCTGAACACAGAAAGATCTGGAACATCAGGACAGGGAACTAACTTGTCTCTTAGTCCACCTGCCCTTGTGGTGGTTGCATCCTAAAATGTACCCTGTCTCCTAAAAAAAAAACTTATTTTCTTTGAGTCATGATGAGGAAGAGTCATGAGGAAGAGTCATGGGGAGAGTCATGGGGAATAGTCATGAGGAATTGTCATGAGGAAGAGTCATGGGGAATAGTCATGAGGAATTGTCATGAGGAAGAGTCATGGGGAATAGTCATGGGGAATAGTCATAAGGAAGAGTCATGAGGACTAGTCACGAGGAAGAGTAATGAGGTACATTAATGAGGTATACTAATGAGGAAGGGTCATTATGGAGTTATGGAGAAGATACATGAGGAATAGTCGCGAGGAATAGTTGGGCATGGAAAGCACAAGACACACAATGCAGTTTAGGATAATCTGCAACCTTATCTGTGGATGTCTAAATCAGTGTTGATGGTTAATGTAGTCCTGTAGTCAGATAAACAGAGTTAGTAGTTTTGTTTTTGGACTACAGTGCCGGCTGTCTGCTAGGCTCTCTGGTGGGCCAGAAATAAAAGCTGGTTTACTTTTTAAACGATGCATCTGTAGAGGAATGCAAAGCAAGCTCGTCAAAACTACTAACATAGTTCTCCCTTATTTTATTTGCTTTGCCCGTACATTGTGTAAGTAATCTTATTGGTTTCATGACGTCTGCCTCTGGGGACTACAGATGAAAAATAGCCTCTTGGCTATAACTGTGGCACATTTACAGAAATGTTTTTATTAATGTGCACTGTTCCGATATTGTCCGTTATGACTCATACAGGCGTTGGGGGAAGCTCCTTTTTTTATCGTGAAGCTGCAGAACATTTCTTACTTTTAGCATCACATCGACTTTGCTGAATTATAATAAAAATGTATATTTTTCTCCCCAAAAGGATATTTATAATGGTTAAGATGTCACCACAGGATGGACCTCACACCCCTTCTGTCAGCTGTAAACAATCAGGTCTGTTGTTGCTCTCTGTTGTTGTTGTTGCCAGTGGTGGCGCTATTTATACATTTGTCAAGTCAAACGCTGAAATCACTCCAAACAGAAACCGGCGTGCGATGGAGTCGCTTTTTCTCTGCAGAAAAAATGGCCCACCAAAAAGGCGCCTGCATATTGCTGAGAGGCCATTCTTCTTCTGAGAATTCAATGTCCAAAGAAACAGATTTGATTTGCCAGACACAGGTGCAATTCAAGCCGCCATACATCAACACAAAAGATGTGAAGAAAGAAGAAGAAACGGACCGGGCACTGTGAACCATGACTCACATAGAAAATCTGTATTTCCTAATTAAAGTCAGAAGTACATTTAATACAACTCTAAAAAATATATATATTTTTTTTGATTTTAGTACTTTTAGTATTAGTATTAAGTCTTGTTTTATTTTTTGATTTTATTTGTATAAATACTCTAATGTGCACCCACTGCTGTGATCCTGAAGTGTCCCCACTGTGGGACTAATAAAGGATTATCTTATCTAAATAATGGTTCATTAAAGTTAGACCTAACTCAAACATCATTGAAGTGATAGGGGCAATATTTTTGAGTGTATTTATTTGTTTTGATCATTCTCAGTAAATATTAACTCAACGTATCAACTGAATTGACGGTTAATCATCTAAACATAGAAAAAGTACATATTTTGTCGTCATATCTCAACGTACCAGTCAAATAATAAAGTCTTGCAGTCGACACTGACAGAAGTCACATGATTATTTCACAGACCTGAACAAATACGGTGCCGAATACACAATTATATGGAGCCCACAGCGTTCACTTAGGCACCTTTAAGTCCAGCGTGCGTTCGTTCCTGAAAGTAATTTTTCCGATAATGAAAAAATGTAAGATTCATCAAAAACTGCAACACACTTGTGTAAATGTATATATATCACACACAATGTGTATACAAAAATAATCTGCTGATGGGAGAGAAAACATCATTACTTCACACAGATGAGGCATGGGAACAATTCATCAACAATACCTGTTGGACTTGCGTAAACCTTCACGGCGGTGTCGTATTAGTGGTGTAATATTTGTTGGGTGCATCGTGTGGAGATGACTTATTGCAGTCGCCGTACCATATGACTGATGTGGTCGACTGCATTTATGGCCACTTCTCCTCACCGGGCGTATGTCACGTGTGTTGCAATGCAGCAACGGCTAAATGGACACTCGTATGGTTTCATACGACATTGATCATACATGTGTGTGTAGTTTTGGTTATAGCGGTTGTGTACAAAGTAATATGCTGAAATAATAAGAAAAAAGGGTGGAAGAGTCAAATTCATTGACGGTCTAAGTGTTTTTGTATGTAGCATGTAAATATCTACTCGGATATATTATCTGTGTATTTACTGTTTTAGCATGACCATTGTGTTTCAGCAATACATGCTAATCGCTATTTGCATTTCATCATTAACATCCATGTTACAATTAGCTTAGACGCTAACTAGTCAGGGAGTCATGTTAATGGTTACTAGTAATTTCTGGCATGACGGCTTTATGCTAAATAATAGGTTTATATTCATACATGTGGACAGTTTGTAAGGTCATTCCATGTTATGTTTCCACAGTTTTCCAAAAGAAAGATTAAAGATCTCCGGGTTCCTGCTGTTAGCTATCGGCTAAGCTAATTTATAGAAGCAAGAGCAGAATACTGAGTAGGGACCGATGATGGTATGTTAGTACCAGACAACGCTACTTCCAAATGCTTCCCCCCCCTCTCTCATCCACTTGACAGTGTCGGTGCTCTTAGCCTGTGAAATAAAATGATTTCCATTTCTTTGATAGGGAACCCATAACGTAGCCAGACTTTCCACTTGGGAGGGAGGGGGGGGGATTTCATTGTTCACTCGTCTGTGCCACAAGAACTTTGAGACGTCTCTGCTTTGATCGGGCTCTTCAAGAAAAGCAGTCCGAGAGGGAAACGAACCAGGAAAGAAAGATGTGCTTCTCTGCACAATCACTCGGCTGGAGAGAGAGACTTATTTTTTGAACAAATCAGCCCATTTTCACCTTTCGTCATTCATTTTTAAACCCTTTTCATCTCTCGTGCATGTTTCCCCTGTGCGGCAGCAAAACAAGATCAAGCGATTTGTAAGCATGGCTGCCTTCTAAAATGGAACCTAAGCTTCTCCCGATAACTTTACCACTAACACACACACACTCACTTCATATTAGAGGCTGAATTCCTCCACCATCCACTTTCTTTACCCAACACATACCATCAAGAAATATGCACACAAACTGGTAGACAGTTTTACATCTTTATAAACTCCATCCACCTGTTATTCTAAATTCCTAAAAGGTCCACTTGAGACACAATCACAAGATTCTTTAAGCTCACTTCAGCCACACAAACGCTTTTTAATGTCCGAATGATTTTATTCCCATAATTGATGTGGCTTATCTACAACTTAATTAGTAAAGTAAAGTAAAAGTAAATGAGAGAAGTACACGTCAGCAGCTATAATAGAGCTGTAAACCAACTTCACCGCTTATTCGATAGGGAGACTACAGTCTGCCATCACAAATGTAAAGCAGAGAGGGCAAAAAAGTGAGATCAAAGAGAGGGTAACTCTTAAATACAGATTGAAAATAGGTGATGTGAAATGAAAGAAAGAATAAGGGCACACACTGAAGAGAAGAGGGAAGCGGTGAGTGGTGCCTTCGAATAAATTCGGAGGTAAATCAGTTCCAGTGGTTGCTTCCTGAAAAGTAGTTTGGCTGCCTGGAGATGGATGGTATCCCAGGACCAAACCCAGCACCACTGCAATTACTGGGCCATAATACTGTCATTGGTGTTTCTGGGTCTTGCAGCTCTTGAAAAAGGTGAGAAGAGGCCGACGAACGGACTGGAATGATCTCGATAGATCCCCAAAAACCTCACACATAAAAGTGGCTGCTCATGAAATACAAGGATACAGGATGCAAGGCTTTTAAATGTGATTTGACTGTATTCACTTTGTGCATGCGGAAGAATGAAGTGATCCTGATGATAATTAATGTAGTCTACAATATGTTGTCACCGTGTATTTGACCAGATTAAGACAATGGACTGAGGATCTCGTCAGCACACTTTTAATTGAAAGGCAACGTTTCTTTTGTCTATTTCTATAATTAAAACACTCATTTGTGAGGGTGTGTCCATAGGATGCATTCATGGTGAGTTACTGCGTCCTTACATATTTTAAAAAAGGTGTCAGAGACAGGCATCTTAAAACGTGCATTCTCTCTCCTGACCAGCAGAGGGCGACTCCTTCGGTTGTGAAAGGAAGCCTGATTGAATGGAAGTCTATGAGAAAACTACTCAACTTCTCTCATGATTTATTCCCTCAGTAAACATGAGTTCATGATCTCAATCACAAGTTTAAACTCTTCTTCAATATAGCGTGATGGTCATTTAATAAATTATGATAAACTATGAGTAAAACGAAGAGAAGTAATCTGATCGGATGTGAGGTCCTGGGATGTCGTATGTGTACAGATTGTAAAGCCGTTTTAGGCAAATTTGTAATTTGTGATTTTGGGCAAGACAAAATAAACTGATTTGAATAAAGCATTAAGGCGGGCCTACTGTGATTGACAGGTCGCCGCCGCTAACCAGAGCCATAGACGCATCTATACGTCAATACTCCACATTTCCAAATATGGCAACTTAAATTTAGATCATTTGTTGCGAAAAAAATATCCCCAAATGGTGAACCCGAGGCTTCAAAATGGCAATCTGAAAATCAATGGGTGATGACACGATGACCACGTGCCTCGACGACTAACTGAGTGATTACAACGTTTATGGTTTAATTCAGCCTGGCTGTGAATGTAAATAAGGCTAACAGTATCAAGGCACACAGCAATCCTGTAAGGAGGATAAGAAGGAAACAAATGGAGTGTAGAAACATCAAGCGTATAGCAAAGAGAAGTCATTTTAACCAAGAATGGTGTCTCACACACACAAAATTGCGTCAGCTATTTGTAAGACCACTCGAGATACACAGGTACAAACATGTAGACCAGGGGTTCCCAAACTTTTTAGGCCACGCACCTCCTTCTGCATCCCGACCGGGTTCACGCACCCCCAATCCCCCACACTTTTTCTTTTTTTTTGCTCCGAGAAGAGTTGTTGACGGGGGGGTGGGGGGGGGGGGTGATAGTGAGTTTTTCTGGTGAGAGTGTGCTCACCTGTGTGCGCGGATGTGTCAGCGCGTAAAACGGCAGAGCGATGCGCGTTATGGGAGCGGCGGCGCTGGGCTTAGCCCAGAGGAGTGAAGCAGCGAAATTTGTCGACATAGAAACACTCTCAGACAGCAGCTTGCTGTTATGTGCGCCTGCTGCCAGTCTGACTCCGCTGTTTTGGGTGAATGACGTCACGTGCGACCTGGAGGTGTTAACCACTTGTGTGCCAAATCTTTTATTTTTTGTATTAACATTCGGGGCTAATTAAAAAACATCCGGGGCTTTTTAGCCTAGGGACCACTGAGTCTCACGCTCAATGCGTGACACTTGAGAGCCCTGAGAATGTTTAATATTAATTATTACACCATTAGACCGCCATTACATTTTTCCTCTCGCGCACCCCCTAGAGACAGCTCGCGCACCCCCAGGGGTGCGCGCACCACACTTTGGGAATCCCTGATGTAGACAAACACCCACACACACATGTGCACTCACAGAAAGACATGCACGCACAAAGGTTAGCACACACAAACAGAATGCACCTGCAACACACACACAGGCACACACACACACACACACACACACACCTACACACACACACACACACACACACACACACACACACACACACATACTATCAGGAAGATGTCACCAATTCCTGTGGGAACATTTGCATGCTCCAAAATACAGACAGTGAAACATACAGTTACATACAGATGCACATACTCACACACACACACACACGCACACACACACACACACACAGACTCACAGGTGTGAAGACAAACAGTGTGTATGTTATACAACAAGGCCCCGTGCGACTACAGCAAAGAAGAGGAACACGACCACAGTAAGGTGCGTCTCAAAGTAGCCATACATCACCGAGGGAGGGAGGGAGGGGTGACGTATGAGGTGGACTGAGACAGGCAGGGTGGGGGAGATGGATGGCAAGATAGAAAAGAGAGCAGAGGCAGGTGGGCAGCGAGGTAGACTAACAAGATATCCTGTCAGCGGTCAGCTGGATACTTTGTCAACGGCTCTTCTTCCTCTGATTTTGCGATGTTCCGCGTACACGGTGTAAAGAAGTGAGCCGGACGAGGCCGGGCTGTCTGAGGACGCAGCAACAACACAATACGATTACCAGAGAGACATCGCACTCTTCCACTTTTAACACAATTATGAGCTGGATTTACACTTTCAAACAAACGAAGGACGCCGGCGAGTCATGAACCTTCAGAAAGTACCGAAGTAGAACAAAGACCAAGTTGAAGACGGGCACTTGCTGCTTTTTTTCTTTCTTCTTTTCCATCTTCTTATAAATCATGAATGTAGCTCATGTTTAAATGCTTCATGGCTCCTTGACTGACCTGCACTTCCTTGTCGGATGTCTTCATCTGTTTTTGCTGTCACTCTCGCGCTCGGATAAGTGACATGAATAGTGACGGTATCTTTGTTTCCCGCAACGCGTCTGAATCTCTCCCCAGGAAGCAGTGTTGTGTGTGTTGTGTGTGTTGTGTGTTTCGATGTGAGGCCAACGGACGCTCAGCAGGAGGCCGCGTGCCGATTGGAGGGATGATCCACGTTGGGTTTTCTAATATTAAGACTATTTACTATATATAATATTTACATATGGATTGATTGATTGATTGATTGATATATGTATTTTGATTACCCTCTGATCATGTTAATGCACGCAACAAAAAGGTTGTATTATATTTAAGCTCTATTAGATGAGCACCTCAGCAACTATTGGCAATTAACTGCGATTGGGCAAATATGAAAATAGAAAAAAAATCACTCGACCCGAATTGATGCACGCACACTGACACTTTTCCCACAAAGGCAGGTGAGGAATTATTACACACAAATATACACACCTCCTTCCTTTTCTCTCCAGCCACGAGAACACACACACACACAAAGACTCTACTCCCTGTACACCCACGACTGCACGGCCATGCACAGCTCCAACGTCATCATCAAGTTTGCTGACGACACAACAGTGTTGGGGCTGATCACCCGACGAATGCGAGACAGCCTATAGGGAGGAGGTTGGATCACTGGTACAGTGGTGCCAGGAGAACAGCCTCGTCCTCAACGTCAAGAAGACCAAGGAGCTGATCGTGGACTACAGGAAGCGGAGAGGAGAGCACACCCCATCTCCATAGACGGAGTTGCAGTAGAGGGTCAGCAGCTTCAAGTTCCTCGCGTGCACATCTCCGTGGACCTCACATGGACCACGCACACCACGCATCCCCTGAAAAGGGCCCAACAACGCCTGTATTTCCTTAGGCGACTGAGGAAATTCAACATGGCCCCGCATCCTCAGAACATTCTACACCAGTACCATCGAGTGTTCTGACAGGTTGCATCACCGTCTGGTACGGGAACTGCACCGCCCTGGAGCGTAGGGCACTACAGAGGGTGGTGCGGTCGGCACAGTACATCGTTGGAGGTGAGCTTCCTCCATCCTGGACATATACACCAAGCGGTGCGTGGCAGGGCCAAACGGATGAAAGACAATAACCACCCCCCCCACAAACTGTTCACCCTTCTACCGTCAGGCAGGCGATACCGCGGTATCAAGTGCCGACAAACAGACTGAGGGACAGCTTCTTCAGTCAGGCCATCAGGCTGCTGAACAAGGACTGAGACCCTCATTAACACTACACACCAGAACATATTCTGTGAATATCTATGGCCATGGTGTATATTTTATTACATTGTTTATATATATATATTGTATATATATATTGTATGTATATACATATATATATATATAGTCTCAAAAAAGTGTATATTTTATTACATTGTTTTATATATATATATTGCCATGATGTATATTCTATTACATTGTTTTATATATATATTGTTAATACTTTCTTCTTTTTTTTGTGTGGATATTGTATAGTTTATTCTCATTCTTATTCTTTTTTTAGTCTGCTACTGCTGTCGGGTGTTTTGCACATAAGAATTTCACGAACCGATTATACTTGTATAAAAGGGGATGTGACAATAAAAAACTTGAAACTTGAAACTTGAAACTCCGCCAGAGAGAGAAAAGTCCCTGATAAACAGTCGGAGACCGTGGTCGTTGTGTGTTCAGTGTGTTGTATAAATATAATAAGGTTGTGCATCTCGCCCTCTGACCTCTGACCCCTCCACTGATTTTGTATCCACATGTATTTCTGTATCCACGGGGTGAACGACAAACAGCTCCTGAACCGTGTGAGTTTACTTGGATGTACGGTTTTTGTGTGTGTGTGTATTGTATTTATTTTGTTTTTGTGAGTCCGATGCCTCGTTTTCCTGACAAAGTGTGTGTCCATTGTGTGAGAAGTAATGAGGCCATTATTTGTGACACCGTTGACACGGAATGGAATTTAGTTGCACAGTACGTGCATCTCTATCCACTATATTTCTATCTGTTGAGAACAGTTAATAACACAACCATCTGTTAACATCATGATCTGTGCTCTTATTTGTGTGTGTGTGTGTGTGTGTGTGTCTGTGTGTGAGTGGTGAATATCATCTATTAGCCTGCAAGCTCAGTCAGGCTGTGGATAACTAAACACCTCGGGAGGGTCACAGCGATTAATGGGCCATGGATTACACCTGTCAGCGTGTTTGTGTGTGTGTGTGTCTGTGTGTCGGTGTGTGTGTGTGAGTTATACACCAAGTCACAGTCCATCTTACACACATTTACAGCGCATTGCTGATCTGTGTGTCTCACCATTAAACTTTAAATCTATTGAACCATGAAGATGTATGAACACAACACAGTGTGTTTCTCTCTCCCTCCCATAACCCCAACCCTCACCTAACCATTGCAAGGCCTTCCACTGCAATCATTCCCTGCAGAGGTACCGTAACCTTTACCACTACACGCCTCACCCCAACCATTACCCTGACCTCAACCTGACCCCAACTAGGGAGGCACCACTACCTGTTCCCTGGGATCTGGCCTGACGCCGTGCCGATGTGGCAGCGTGCCCGGTAACCTCTCGCCAGTCGAGCCTAATAGGTCGCACCGCTGTAAAGAATATATATTATAGTTTAGCATAGCTTAGTATTGTTTGCATATAGATTATGTGTAAAATGGAAAACACTGAATGGAAGTTAAAATCTCCAGCGGAGCACTCTGGTGTCTGAGCTGATCTAAAGAAAGATAACAGTGACACCTAAGGAATGTTGATGTAAACCCCCCTCTGCACTGCACTCATCCAAGAAGATGACTAGAGAAAGAGCTCATTGTATTCATAGTTTAGAAAGAGCAATCACAGTCCTTACCTCATCGGGAGGATAGATAACAAGGGTCCAGATGGGGCCATTTATTCTCCTTCTTAGACACTTTAAGCCCTCACTGTCTCTCCGCACTGACCCCCCCTTCACCGATCCCCCTCACACGCACACACTCACACGTGGGAAGAAGCCCCCCCCCGGTGTGTGGACGACCTTCGGAGAAGATCCAGGCCTCATCCCTGAAGAGATAAGGCCCGAAGGAAGTCTTCTTACAAGAGAGGGACTATTAAATCAACTATCTCCTCTTCCCCCACCTTTCCTCACAACATGTGAACTCATTGGCAGACGACAAGAACCAATGAAGGAGCGGCAGAGGCGGGAGCTGGCAACAAGAACCAATGAGAAAACCCCACCCCCTTATCTCCTGACGAATCAGAACTGTTCCTTTCGGCTATTTAAAATGGCTGCACACTCTGAGTCGTGGTTCCTTTTTCCAGCGCTGAGGCCATCGGTCAGAGCTCTGGAGGGGGGTCCATGCATGATGTCTACTTGTATCCTGATTTCTGAATAAAACGCTTATAGATGTAACGTAGAAGTCTACCGCTATTTTCTTCCAGTGAGTGTCGTCCAGGTGGTGTGTCGCTGTCCAACTCCAACACCGCTGCTCCGTGAAATCCTTTATTTATGGCCAGCTGCAGGTGAATGCCCAAAGCAGGCCGGCCCCACTGAGACGCCATTGATTGGTTTAGTTGCGATGTTGTCAGCTGTGGGTCTGACCGGCAAAATCTGGCAGTGCATCGCAAGCCAAGCGTAACTTTAGCCGGCGTCCGATGGAGAGAGAGAGCATGTTCAATTCAATTCAATTCAGTTTATTTGTATAGCCCAATTTCACAAATTACAAATTTGGTTTTATCGATAGATATAGTTGAGTATCATCTGCATAGCAATGAAAGTTTATGGAGTGTTTCCTGATAGGCAGCATGTATAAGGTAAATAAAATTGGTCCAAGCACAGAACCTTGTGGAACTCCGTGACTAACGTTGGTGGTTATCGAGGCGTCATCGTTTACAAATACAAACTGAGATCGATCTGATAAATAGGATTTAAACCAAATTAGTGCCGTGCCTGAAATGCCAATCGACTGCTCCAGTCTCTGTAACAGGATGTCATGGTCAATGGTGTCGAATGCAGCACTAAGGTCTAACAAGACCAGCACAGAGAGGAGTCCTTTATCTGCTGCCATTAAGAGGTCATTTGTAATTTTCACCAGTGCTGTCTCGGTGCTGTGGTGTTTTCTAAATCCTGACTGAAACTCCTCAAATAAACTATTATGATGTAGAAAGTCAAACAACTGATTTGCGACCACTTTCACGCATGTGTGTGCGTGTGCATGTGTGTGTGTGTTGGCTGCTGATTAAAGTGAAGCCCCGAAGTGAAGTGCTGCTGCAGGTTAAACGGTGTAGTCATCCACATCCAGCGTGCCAACGAGGCTCCGGTTGTGTGAGGGAAACACACAGAGTGGAACAACAGCCTGTGTTGTGTGAACAGAACGAGAGCAACGTCGAGGAAAATAGAACGGGATTTCAAAGGTTGGGTCACAACTATTCGGTGTTTTTAAGTCCTCGTATAGGTACTCGGTAAACTTGAACTTGAACAGTCGGTGTCTCTGATCATGTGACAGCAATTTCAAAAAAAGACCAGATGTTGAGTAAAGTTAACAGACATTTTGGGATGTTCACCGAATTTATCAAATAGAACACGAAGAGGAAAAAGTCGGACTTTTGATCTGTGAAAATAAGAATTATTGTTCGATTAAAAAAAGAGTGTTATTAATTGTTTTGATCTTGGACATTTTCTACAAAAGTAGGATGCTTATTATTTTTGGCCTTGTTTTTGAAAAATGTAATATTTTCTGCTGCTCTAACAGTTTTAGTATGGCCAATATAATAACAGCTCTATTTAATGTATTTATGCTTAAATGTTGATCAATTCTAGTAAAAAGGTGTATACATATATTACTTTTTTAGCATTTTGAATCGGTTAAAAATAGGACTAATTCCATCTTTCCACATTGGAGGCCTCCCTGGCACGCCGTGTGTCCCTTGGTGGGCTCACAGGAAACGGATGGTACGTCAAGCTATTTATTTTCATTCACAAACACACACTTCATCCCTGTGAGTAACACGCACACACACACAGTCATGAATTGCACACCTTCAAACAAACATACTCTCCATTGCTCTCTCACCCACACAGATGGCTCAGCTTAAACTCACAACTTAAGTGTTCAGTATTTCGCTCTTTGGCACTTTTTATTCACCTTTCGGTCTCTCCATTTATCTCCCTCTCACACCCACCCACCCCCACACACACACACACATACTCACTCTTGGCATGCACAGCGGCAGTCATTTTTCTTCTTAATGTAGCGTGTCGAATTTGCAGGGCGGCGGCGTGCAAATGAAAGGTTGCACGTCTCACTCGCTTGGCAATATGTATTTGATAAGAGCTGTAAATCAACCGGTGTAGCAGCGCGCAGCCAGCAGGGACGGACTAACACATGTTAATGGAAAGCAGCTCTAACTTGGAGTGCAACACTGTATGTTCATGAGCAACAGAGAGAGAGAGAGACAGACGTTTAAAGACATGAGGGTCAGAGGGAGGGAAAAACAGCGTGTGTGGCAAAGAAGAAAAGGCAAACCAAGAGAGGACGCTGAACTGAAGATAACGACACTCAAAGTGCAATTAAACCTTCGGGAGTAAAAATCCATTTCAAGCGTTAACGTGACGTAGACGAGGAGCAAAGCAGTATTTACATGTGCCGGGCATCTTTACGTCCGTGTAAACGTATCTGGCTGAGAGAAAGCAGCATATTCTTTATAGACTTCTCTCAGGAATATGGTCAATTTTATTGACATTATTGAGATATTATTGAGTTTAAAAAGTGACTTTGATGTTGTAAACGTCACTGTTGTGGCTTAACCCTTGTGTTGCCTTAGGGTCATTTTGACCCGAATCAATATTACACCCTCCCCCCGCCTTTGGGTCATTTTGACCCGATTCAATGTTTCACCCTCCTGTTACCTTTATATTTACTAACATATTTTACCCTTTGGGTTCAATTTGACGCCAGCAATTAAAACCTCCAGAAAATTATTAGAATTAATATTGTTTTCAAAGTTTAAGTGTGAGGCACTTTATGTTTGTTTGTTGACTACCGAAAGAACACCGACATTAAACATTGAATGGGGTCAAATTAATCCTAAAGCGGGGGGAGGGTGTAATATTAATTCGGGTCAAAATGACCCTAAGGCAACACAAGGGTTAAGAAACATTATTTAGTCATATTTGAAATGTAAATAAATTTTAATCCTGCTCTGAAATAAAAAACATTTATTTAGTAATAATTAAAAAAGCAACTGAACCAATAAGGAGAATGCATAAGAGTAGAAGTATCGATACAATGCACACCCATCTCTAGCTACAGGTACCTTTGTTTTTTTTATTACCTTTACTCTTTCTGTAATAGCAAAAAGTCTAAATATCTCCATTTCAACATAGTTATTATAGAACATATTATACCCCACACATTATAAAAACAAACCCTCCTACCTCTTCTCTCAAATCCAGCCTGTCAGTCTGTCACCAGGGCATAGCATGAGGGCAGTGCCACGTGTGTGGAGGCCTATGTTGCATATGTTAACCTGGAAAGTTTATTTTATTTTATATGAAAAACATGAGAGTGAGGTCGCTGGTAAAAAATTGTCAAATTGAGTAGCTAGTTCACTGATTAGTTGAGGTTTGATCATTTCTCAGGTATCAGATGCATCGTGATGGGGACGTGGACATAATCCGGACTTTAGCTGACTGCGTGTTGTTTTTGTTTGTCTCTCTCTTCTTCTGATCTGATCCTGGTGTCACCAATAGTCTCATCATCCATCCATCCATCTCAAAACACACCTGTTTACGCTGGCATTTGGTGAAACTAAATATTCTATGGCCTGCTTGTTTTAGTCCATATTGTTTTTTTGTGTTTTTATCTTTTACTGTGTATTTTACTTTGCTATTTTAACTGTATATACGTTTTGTTCCCTGTTATTGCCAAATTGTGTGAATTGACTACTGTACTACACTCTGTGACCCTTTGTTTGTAATAAGTGCAATATATAAATAAACTTTACTTACTTACTTACCAAGGGTTATTAGCTACTCTGTTGTCATGAATGTTGGGCTGAAAAAAAATGCCCTGCACCTAATAAAGATATTCTATAAGGTGCTTTTACCTTAATGGACAACAACATGTTTTATATTTGGGCAACGGGAAGGCAACACGGTGCTCCCTCTAAAATTAATCTACACTCACAGATTCTACAATTGTAACATACATGCACAGTCTACCTCACACTGTACAATCTGCACTGTCTCTCTCCAACACACACACCAAGAATTTATTGTAACAACCCTAATTTTAGTCTAATTTATTCTTGAACGTAATCCAACACGTGCACAACACTTTCTCTCATTGCAGGTTTTTCTTTAACTTTATGAGAACATTAGAACAATATTGTCCTTATAAGGGTGGAAAAGAAAGTGCACCTATAAACACAACACATGGACTCGGACGCATTATCAAAATGATATGTGATGGAGGAAAATGGGCCTTATTTGTAGAAATGGCCTCAGAGGCTCCATGTGATCCTTATTCCTCATAAAGAGGAATAGGGGTCTCGATGTGGACGACTGGCCTTGTTTTCCCTCACGACTCCGGCTGCGTCCTCACCGGGGCGTAAAACACCCGTCAGTGCAGCGTCCTCGTCCTCTTTGTGTTAACGAGTCACATGACCTGGCCCGCGTTCATAAAACGGAGCAAAATGTGGACATTGTGAAGAAATAATATATACAGCGAGTCATTCACAAGTGGCCGTTTCACAGTTGTAAACTGACACATTCCTCATGTGTTTATTTAGCCCTCTCGAGTATTGTTTAATGCAATCGACAGTGTGATGATTGATTATATATTGATTACAAAGACGCTTCATTCAAACCTGTAGACAACAATACACATTGTGAGTTCAGTGATGACGACCCTTCCACTGTGTGTGTGTGTGTGTGTGTGTGTGTGTGTCTGTGTAAATGACACAACTCTCTCCTTCAACCCCAGGTAAAGATATTTGACAGCGTTTTATAAGATGATGAACAGGTGAATGACATAACCCACCATTCACTTTCCATGCCAAGACAATTTAATTTAATTTAATACTTTATATCCCATCTGCCAGACATATGTCACTTTGCACAATATATGAGCTTCAAATGTTTTAACTGGGATAGACACCTGTAATATCTACCACTTCTACTGAGAGGTATACGTCAGTTCAGTACATCGTTGTCATAACTGCTGTTGTCCAAAATAAAAAATGTGTTTACGCTTGAGTAAAGTGTTGATGCAACTGTGGTAATTTAGGCGGACTTGTAACTTATATAAACAACTAAAATGAGAGGGATTGAAGACTATTTCTTTCTTCAGAAATAAACTAAATAGTTCGTACCAGTTTTTCTTAATTGACACGACCCAATCCAAGCCTAGTTTGTACATGGAGTACTAATGTTTAATATATACACTTTTATACTGTTATATGATCAATCATCTTAAAAGAAAGTTAAATGTAGAAATCTCAAGTTTGTGTGTGTGTGTGTGCACAAGCGCATGCGTGTGTGTGTCCTTCAGCAGGTGGATGTCATACTCTTATATACACATGGGTGAATAGTCCAAGTAACATGTCTGGTAAAACTTATTTTTTAAGCTTATTGTCTGTACAAGAGGTCGACCGACTAATCGGAGAAGATATGATGCTTTACAAACTATCGTTATCGGAGGAACAGTTATCCAGTTTGTAATAGAGTTAAAGTCCATTCCGATTATTTTGGGTTTGGTTTTTGGCGGTGTCAGCATGTTGGACCATTAAACCATTCGACCATTAAAAATCCATTATCATTCAACCTCTAGATTCTACCTTTGTTTTTTTTCTTTTTATAAAACATAGCAACATTCATTCCCTGTTGTGTATGCCCTATACACATACATTCTAAAGCATGTAGGCCTATATGACTTTAAAAACTGAATAATCAGATTCAGGCCGCATTAAATCAATGAATTGTGTTTGAATTGTAAAATCCCTTACCATGCCGTTTTGGATTATAATACTTTATTCACGATTTTATGTGACCAAGAATCATACTGGGTGACTCCGAGATTATACCACATTTGACGACATCGTTTCATGTCTGAATATTTAGACGTGGCGTATCATGTATTTGTAGACATTAGACATTGACAGTGGTTCGAGGGGTATTGACCTTCCCCACCACTGGGGTGGTGGGCAGTGCGCCTCAGGGTGATGGAGCCACTTAAAATGAAACGTAAACTTTATCCTGGGTATCTAATTTCGTTATTCAGGGTAATGCTGTAGCTACGACGGATTAACTCAATCAACTTTCCTTATAAATGCCTCTTCATCGTCACGACTCCCACCGGGCTTCCGAGCGGCAGCTCACAGAAACCTGCCGATTAGAGCGCTGAGATCATTAGCAACGGATCTCAAGGGATCAGAGGCCCTCAGAGGCAATCATCATTTGTAGAAATGGGAATTTCGTACCCTTAAGTGTACTTTTTTAAGCCAATTAGCTATACACTCAATTACGAGCAAATCATTTTCTATCATGCATGTGTCTGATGCAGGTGAGGAGTAATTGCTTTGCCTTGACGTCTTGACGCCAGTTTAAGTCGGACACGATTCATCACCAGCAGCCATTGTTCTTAGCCAGACAGCGCTGATTGGTTCTGGTCCGGCCTGACTCATCTCAAGATGCCACCAGGGATCGAACGCATGCTAATCTGTAACAAATTAGTTACCGTTGTCTTGTAGCCCTCCATGTTACAGTTGCTTATTCCTAATTAAATGAACAGCGAGCTGATCTTAAATGTTTTTGATGAAAATAGCACTGGGAATGGTCTTATCTTTTATCAATGTAGAGACGAGTGATCAGAACCTGCATACTCTGCCCAGTGTTTTATAATTGAATAAAATATACTTCACATCACTAAAATAGCTTTAAAAAATCTCCACATGAAGCTACCAGCTCAATGTTTGGAAAACAATTCCCTTATTGCAAAGCGTCATTGTCTTTTTATTTTACGGTTTACATCTTACAGAAAACACAAAGTAAACAATCCTCCGTACAGCCTATTCGGTAAAGATAGACATTTCAACACAAAAGTCGGATTTCGAAACACACATATTTTTTAAAAATGACAACACTTTTAAGCAACCCTGTGATGATGTTGAGACAATGTCATTTAAGGAAACTCCTAACGTCTAAAATTACAGCTGCTGTACCTTCTTCTGATTGTGTTCTGTACTTCCATCGCCCTGAAACCTCCACGCCTCAAAATACTGGATTATCAAAGCAACAATGGCTGATTGTTATTGTGACGCCGATGGATCAAACTGAGTATTATAAGACTATTTTTGGTTATGGGTCATTATTGGCCTCCATGAGCCATGTTTAAACAATGACAAGAGCAAAATAAGAAATTAAACAAAAAATCTTTCGTGCTCACAACTCTTCTACCCCGAGTACATTCAGCTGCTACCCATGTGTTACCACTATAACTAACTCTTTTGAGAATGTGTATTATCTTTTTGGTGGTGCCACTTGTTGAAGGTCCAATTTTTTTGACTGCTGATGGCTGAACTACTGCTTTGCATTGACTTCATTCATGAGGAATTGATTAGAAAAATGCTTTAGAAGTTATTTGAATTGGTCTGAAAACAAGGTAAGAGAGGCGTGCGTCAGCTAATTGACATGTAATGTAATAATGTAATGTCACCATGCAGAACTAATGTGGTTGTGAACGTACTCACTTCACTCGAGCGCGATCGCAAGATCGGGTTCAGGAGGAGAAATCTAAAGTGGCTGATTTTGTTGTATCATCCTTTGAAAACCTCCATTGGCTTTTAATCAGGAAAAGCCTAACAAGTGAGACAACGCACTATAGGCGAATCCTCCAGTTCAAAAGAATCCAGGTGTGTCTCAAAACCTTTATCGTCAGATTTATGTTCATATCAAACTGTTTTGATGCAACGTTCTTGTGTAGCAATATGTCGAACATTGAAAAAGTCCACGTTGTACCTCTCTTACCGCCACGCTGTTACTTTATTTTACTTGCAACGTGTAAACATCACAATACTTCCCGCATTGGCTACAAATTGCTTTGACAAATTGTTTAAATATGAACATATTTCTGGTGCAGATAGATCTATTTCCCTGTATGCAAGCAAGACAGCCTGAGGGAACCAGAGGAACGTGGAAAACAAATTTTAAAAACAACTGTGCAATCTTGTTTTTTGGACTCAAAAGTTTGTGTTTGAATGTTATTTGTAAAACTTTATTAGCGTGAGTAAACAAAAAAAATCAGACTCTATTTGTAACCAACTAATGCCGTTCGGTGTAAATTCTGATATCTGGAAAGGAGACAAAGAAGTTAAATGTCTGAGCTGTGGAAACAATTATTCTGGTGAACTGTGCTAAAGCTCAGCAGTAGTTTAGTAAGCATGCAGTAAATTGCGCACCTTCCACATCGGCTACATACAGAATATTTGTCTTTCTCAGGTATCAAATAAAAGCTGAACACAAGCCCCACAAATAATCAAATAAATAGCAATCTACACTTCTACCTTCAGCGAGTACTGAACGTGTTTGAGTCGCAGCAGTCGTGTAGCTACGTTAGAGTCGGAGAGATACAGTTGTGTGTGTGAGTCCATAATATACAGTAGAGTTGCCGTCATCAGTCAAAGTATCTATTGCGTTGGTGGAGGCTGTGCAGCCCTGCTCGGTTCCCCCATGTGAAGCTCCGGTCTCTTATCTGTATCTATTGAGTCCTGTGTTCCTTCTGTTTCACACCTGACCATGTGACTCATGGGAGTTTATCATGTTTGGTGCTAAAGGTGCAACGTGTACAATCCGGCCAAAGTCTTAGATTAACACACAGGTGTCAAACACGAGGCCCGGGGGCCAAATCCGGCCCGCCACGTCATTTTATGTGGCCCCTGACGGCTTGAAAGACATATGATCACATTTTCTTTAAAAAAAAAAAAAAATCCTATACTTTTATTTTGAAGGTTTCAAATCACATGGGTTTATGTTATAATATTAGAGAAATGTCCTTATGTACAAGATTTCTACACTCAAATAAACTATAATCAAACGCAAAGACAGTTATTTAACTCTATGTTCAGGAGTAGTTTATCCAGTTTCGGTTACACTGGCCCTTTAAGAGGCGGCCATGGTGCTGAAGTGGCCCACGGTGAAAATTAGTTTGACACCCCTGGTTTACCACATTCTGAGAAGATGTCCAATTTTTTTCGACATTACGCCAAATATATCAGCGGTTTATGCTGCAGACGTTTCTATTGACAACCAGTGAGCGCTCCTTAACCCACGAGATGAAAGGCAGGCACGAGTTTCATTTAAGCCACTCAACTAACTATTGAAGTGTACACGGACCACGGAGCCACATGTGAAACTCATAAGATAGCGATGTCATGTTGACCTTTTTATGGCAATTTAATTGAATTTAGCTTTTAGTCAGTACACATTAGCTTTTAATTCTTTGTTTCTCTCCCGAAGATGCACATTTAGATTGTATGGAGCCATCGTTAGAGGTGAAACGCTGTGGCCGGGTAATACACGGAGCACCTTTTGAAACAAATTAATGCAAATAGAGTGTCAGTTTGGTTTCTGAAATGAATCTTTTTGCACTCATCTTCAAACACCGTTGATTAGGATTCTCGATGGGTCGTCCTCCATTTTTACATCTCATCATGAAGGTAAACTGATTATACCCTGTACAATTAGACAATAACTAATTCAATACTTTAAACAAAGACAGGAACATCTTTAGAAAACCAATAAGATCACTTTCACATTGTGGTGGTAGATAGTATTGTGAACCATATTTTCACTGTAAAATGTACAAAATCTCACCATGTTGTTGGCTAAGTGACCTGCAATCGTATTCACAAGCACTTTGAAGCATGTTTATTCATCTACAACATACAGTGTACTCTGAAACAGTAACACATTTATAAATAAATATTGCAATCTTAACAATCTTACAGTTCTCCTTGTTTATTATCAGTTCTTCATGACTCGTCACCTGAGCTTAACGAAGGTGAGGCCTCTTCTGTCTCCTTGCTTTCACGTCTTCTCTCATGTGCTATCATTCACCAGCAGGTCTACTGTTTATTATTTATATATTATTTTACCTTTCTTTCTTTCTTCCCACCCTCACCCTCTCAAAATGTTCATTTAAATAAATAAATCTCTAGAAGAAAAACTTAACCAAGTGTCCGTTAAAGTCAAATAAATCTATGAGAACAAAATATAGATACATAAAACAAAAAACACAATAAAAACGTTTCTATTAATCAAAATGGACAAACAAAAAGGGAAAAACATACATAATTATGTTTACCAAAAACAAACATGTTTCATGAACCCATATCTTATTCGTGAGATATTCAGTTTCACTTCATTTTCATTTCATATTGTAATTTCATTCAACATATCTTGTTCCTGCTCCACCTTTAACTTGTTCCTGCTCCACCCATATCTTGTTCCTGCTCCACCTTTAACTTGTTCCTGCTCTACCTTGAACTTGTTCCTGCTCCACTGCAGGCCTCTCTGGTCCTTCTTGTTGCCTACGTAGTTCCTGTTTTAAATAATCCTCATTGTTAAGTGTTCGTCCAGGCTTTGCAAAGCCCAAGCAGCCTCCTTGTTTATACGAGACACCTCAGTCAGTCCCCCTTTTCAGTTTACAGAGAGTATTTCACAGTATTTCACTGTGTTTCTTCAGTTCACTGCCGTCCAATCACAGACAAGGAGAGGAGGGGGTTTAGGGGGATGATGTGATTGGTTCTGGATACAGGGAGAAAGCCGTCATTGGCTCAAAAGGTTTCACAAAACAGGACGGTGAGCCTCAAATATGGCTAATGTTGTTTCCTGTTTGTAATTGTGCAAGTTTAAATGCCTCTGTCTTGGATCCAAGGGAGAAACAGTCTTCTGCTCGTCAGTTCATCTTCCAACTCTTGACACATTCTGTTGTTTGGGGAAACAGCGAGATCCGCCCCCTTTTTCTAGCTCCCACGGGTGCCTACATTTATTGTCCGGTACTTTGAATATATATATTTTACATTTCACGTATGAACAATGCCAAAAGCAAAATGGGTCACATGAGAGAAGAAACAATAATTGATTGTATTTTCGAAGCTCATCTAATCTTCAGTGATCGTACATCTCGATACAACCCATTCAGTAGACTTGGCTGGTAATTATTAAAACTATATATATCAGGGATTAAATCAACAGCTACCGCCAATAGTGGCAAAACACCACATGGGTACAAAATACTTTAGAAATTATGTTCTTGCCATCCTCGTTTAAATGTGTAGTGGCTTGATTAGTTTTTACATTTATGAATAGCACAATGGTTTACTGGTATTCTAAAAAAAAACACATTCATAACCAATCGTGACTTTTCTGGATTTGTCCACTAATATTTTCACAATTAATCATAAAAACAAACTCATGATGGTGTTTATTGTCTGCTACCATTGCTTTCAGTGTGAGCGAGTGACGATGGTATGCTTTCCATCGCCGGTTCTCATCTTCCTCCCCTCGTCCCTCCCTTCATCCATTGCAAAGGCATTACAGGTGAATTGTCCTCGTGGTCCATCCCCCCCTCCTGTTCTCGTCCTCTGCCCCTCCATTCCTCAGTGTCTTTCCCATCAGTCACAGATTGTCTTGTAGCCTCTCCATGTAGGTTCTGATTTCAGACTGACCCAGGTCCATATCCTGGCACACCCACTTGATGTCATCCTCGCTGCCATTGGTCACCAGGACTGAGGAGTTGGCGTACGGGCCACCGCCCCCGCACGAATTATCGTTGGGCAGGACGGTGGCGAAAGACGTGAACTGGACGCGCTTGCGTTTGGCGGCAGCGGCCGCGGCCGTGGCTCGGGGGGAATTATTGAGATGCTCTGCTTGGCCGGTGATCGCCGACAGGCACTGATGCGGTTCTGGGACCGATCGGGGCAAGGTTTGTCCGTGAGCGATGCGCCGGTGTCCGCCTGCGCCGCCGCTCCCACGGAGGGTGCCCACGCCGGTGCCCACGCCGGTGCCCACGCCGGTGCCCACGCCGGTGCCCACGCCCATCACGAGGGCGTTGCCGGCCCCGTTCAGCAGGTACTTGTTCTCCTCGTACGCCCCCTCACTCCGGTCGATGATGGTGGTGCACTCTTCGGGCAGCACGCCCTGGCATTGGTCAGAGTGATCCGCTAAAAGGTCGGCCTCGTTCCCGAGCCACACCCAGTCGTGGGCGTGGTTCATGTTGCCGCCGGCCTCCAGCACAGGGACCTGCTTGTGACGGTATCTGGAGATGGATCATGAGAGTTAGCCGAGGATTTTTTTCACGAGTGCAATTTTAGGCGGTGCTAGATTGTTAAATATTTACAACGGGCATCTCTTTATACAGAGAGGAGAACAGTGCTGAGCAAAAGACAAGCAAACGATAATTAATTAACAAACATGGACCAATAAACCGACTGGGCCCGATCTTACAACCACTACAAAGTGGTGGTCATTATTTAGGCTCATTAATTCATCATATTGAATGTTTATTGTGGTATGATGTATTTTAAAAATGTTGGCTGATTTACTGCATTAATTCATCACCTGGACGGCATAAAAGTAAACAGAGAGAATGTATAGGGCTGTACGCTATGGATGAAAACTTCTAGATCAACATTAATATGCTGCACAACTGTTTTTGTGCTTATTAAACAAATATTATTAGTATTATATTATTGGTAGAATTAGATGCCAGTGTTGGCTGCAAAGGATAATTTACAACGATAACTCCTCCTCCTCCTCCCCCGTCCTGTCCTCCTCTTCCCATCACACCCCTGTCCTCACTCTTGGCTCCAAACTTCACCATCACGTTGCCAACTCCAGACGCCAGCACGCTCTTTCTTTTGGATTTCTGGCAGGTCTCAGAGATGATCATCTCTACGCGAACCAGCGGTCCGTGTCCATCGGCCTCCGCCACGACATTAGGCCAGTGTTGCTCCTAAAGGAAAACACGTGGACCATCGTTTTGTCTGTCACTTCCACAAAAAGTGTGTATATGTGAATATGTATCAGTAGAACTTTCATGGTTTTTAAGGTACCTGATTTGTTATAGAGATGACGCTCTCGTCCAATGACACGACCGAGAGGAGGAAGTCCTTGGAGTCGTAGACGTCGAGTGGCGTCACTGAGCCGTCACTGTACTGGATCCACGCGCTGATCGCTGCCTCCTGAAAGAGAATGGGAAGATTATCTCAAAACATAAATATGACAAAGAAAAGTGAAAAAAATAAACACAGAACTGTCAATCTTCCTTTATTTAGCGATGATGATCTCTACCCTGCCTTCGGCCCAATGTCAGCTGGGATCGTCTCCAGCGCACTGCGACCCGAAAAAAAGGATAAGCGGTTTGGATAATGGAATGGATCTATGATTAAAGGTCAAATTTAAATCTGTGAATGGCTTTAACTTTGATGCAATATATTTTTTTCACGCTAGAAATGGGCAATTTTGCTCATGGAGCTGTGAGAGTTATTTGCATCAAAAAGACAAACTAAATGAGACCAAATAAACTAGCTGGTGAAGCATTTAGCAGTTACAATCCAGATATCTTTCTCCGTAATTGGCGGAGACCAAACCGGAGCTAAAAGGAGGATTAATATTCTCCATTCAACACTTTTTTCCATAACAACGTTGTCAGGTGATTGTGTTAGCAGCTTATTCCGGAGCCCCAAGGGGCAAACATTAATCAAATAAAGAATTCAAATTAAACGGTTTAGTTATAAGCACTACAGAGAGAGTAGCTAAATAGCCTTAAGGATGTTTATATTAATCAGGTGAAAGGACATAACCTTCTCTAATATACTAACAATTTCAGCGAATAAAACAAACCTGTAACTCCAACAACTGCTTCACTCGGCACTCTGTATCACATGGTCCAAAGTATATTGATTACAACCTACAGAATCTTTAATTTCTTTAACAAATCATATGATGTTTATTTCATGACCATCTGATCATTATGTTGACCAGTGTGTTCTACTTTCCATCGCCGGTTCTCATCTTCCTCCTCGTCCCTCCTTCATCCATTGCAAAGGCATTACAGGTGAATTGTCCCGTGGTCCATCCCCTCCTGTTCTCGTCCTCTGCCCCTCCATTCCTCAGTGTCTTTCCCATCAGTCACAGATTGTCTTGTAGCCTCTCCATGTAGGTTCTGATTTCAGACTGACCCAGGTCCATATCCTGGCACACCCACTTGATGTCATCCTCGCTGCCATTGGTCACCAGGACTGAGGAGTTGGACGGGCCACCGCCCCGCATCGAATTATCGCGGCAGGACGGTGAAGACGTGAACTGGACGCGCTTGCGTTGGATGCAGGGCGCGGCCGTGGCTCGGGGAATTATTGAGATGCTCTGCTTGGCCGGTGATCGCCGACAGGCACTGATGCGTTCTGGGACCGATGGGGCAAGGTTTGTCCGTGAGCGATGCGCTGGTGTCGCCTGCCGCCGCTCCACGGAGGGGTGCCCACGCCGGTGCCCACGCCGTGCCAGTGCCACGCCGGTGCCCAATCACGCGTTGGCCCGCTCAGCAGGTACTTGTTCTCCTACGTACGCCCCTACACCCGGTCGATGATGGTGGTGCACTCTTCGGCAGCACGCCCCTGGCATTGGCCGAGTGATCCACAAAAGGTCGGGCCTCGCTTCCCGAGCCACACCCAGTCGTGGGCGTGGTTCATGTTGCCGCCGCCTCCAGCACAGGACCTGCTTGTGACGGTATCTGGAGATGGATCATGAGAGTTAGCCGAGGATTTTTTCACGAGTGCAATTTTAGGCGGTGCTAGATTGTTAAATATTTACAACGGGCATCTCTTTATACAGAGAGAGGGAGAACAGTGCTGAGCAAAAGACAAGCAAAACGATAATTAATTAACAAACATGGACCAATAAACCGACTGGGCCCGATCTTACAACCACTACAAAGTGGTGGTCATTATTTAGGCTCATTAATTCATCATATTGAATGTTTATTGTGGTATGATGTATTTTAAAAATGTTGGCTGATTTACTGCATTAATTCATCACCTGGACGGCATAAAAGTAAACAGAGAGAATGTATAGGGCTGTACGCTATGGATGAAAACTTCTAGATCAACATTAATATGCTGCACAACTGTTTTTGTGCTTATTAAACAAATATTATTAGTATTATATTATTGGTAGAATTAGATGCCAGTGTTGGCTGCAAAGGATAATTTACAACGATAACTCCAGAAGTCAAAATAATAAAAATGTATATATTTATATATACTGTATATATAATTAAATTGTTTAACTCTGACCCATTGTCTATCAATGCCAGGTGCTTGATGTCTCGGCCTTTCAGGTTCATCTGGTGGTCCACACAGAGATTTCTCACTTTGTGATTGACTCCACCCACATCTCGCACTTGTATTCATGAGATTTCCAGGATTATTAAAACCATTTGAGTCCTCATTTATGACAATGTGTTTTTTTTTACCTGAAGGCAAAGCTGACACAGTTGATGAGGAAGACCAGTATTGCCAGACAGAACACGCCCAAAAGGGCGTACATTCCAATCTCCAGGTCCGACAGTCCTCTGGTGGTCTGGGTCAGCTCGCTGTCCCCAGTGCCCGGTACCTCCACCTGTGCGGGGTAGCTACTGTAGTCCCCTGCTTGGCTGGGGCCTCCACCCCGGCTGCTGCGGCTGCCTCCGCTGGCCGCTTTACCTCCTGAAGAGCGATGGGTCACTGCGCTCTTGGTCGTTGTGCTAATCTGATTAATGGGAAAGTTACACAAAGATATAACTACCAAAAAACAAATAACAATTCCTAGTTTCTTTATTCATGCTCATGTTATTTGCTGGGTTAAAGATAGTTGACACCTTTTTACATCGCTGTTTTGTATCTGGTGTTTCGTGATTGATGATTTTCATTAATAAAACAAAGATGATAGTAGTGACAAGAGAGACATAAGATTGAGCCATTTTGATTAAATGTGTGTATTTATAATGTGCATTCAAAACAAATCGTGTACTTTATAATCAAATATTGTGGAATTAAAAGCTGATGTAAGATATATATATATATATATCACTGACAATAATTAATGGCAGTGTCAATGTTATTCTCTTTCCATTGAGCTACAAAAGTATATACTCATGTTCTCGCAATTTATTTAGTGTACTGATTGCACTGAAAGTGATGAATAATAATAATCCTAATCCATCCATTGTTCCCCCCACCTTCCGCATGGCTCCTTCCTCTCGATCCACCGCTGCACTGTTCGACTTCCACTCTCCATCCTTTGTTTGGTGCTCACTGGAGCCGTTGTCCATCCCTCCTCCTCCTCCTCCTCCTCCTCCTCCCCCGTCCTGTCCTCCTCTTCCCATCACACCCCTGTCCTCACTCTTGGCTCCAAACTTCACCATCACGTTGCCAACTCCAGACGCCAGCACGCTCTTTCTTTTGGATTTCTGGCAGGTCTCAGAGATGATCATCTCTACGCGAACCAGCGGTCCGTGTCCATCGGCCTCCGCCACGACATTAGGCCAGTGTTGCTCCTAAAGGAAAACACGGACCATCGTTTTGTCTGTCACTTCCACAAAAAGTGTGTATATGTGAATATGTATCAGTAGAACTTTCATGGTTTTTAAGGTACCTGATTTGTTATAGAGATGACGCCTGCCCCAATGACACGACCGAGAGGAGGAAGTCCTGGAGTCGTAGACGCCGAGTGGCGCCACTGAGCCGTCACTGTACTGGATCCATCGCGCTGATCGCTGCCTCCTGAAAGAGAATGGGAAGATTATCTCAAAACATAAATATGACAAAGAAAAGTGAAAAATAAACACAGAACTGTCAATCTTCCTTTATTTAGCGCGATGATCTCTACCCTGCCTTCGCCCAATGTCAGCTGGGATCGCCTCCAGCGCATCATGCACCAGAAAAAGGATAAGCGGTTTGGATAATGGAATGGATCTATGATTAAAGGTCATATTTAAATCTGTGAATGGCTTTAACTTTGATGCAATATATTTTTTTCACGCTAGAAATGGGCAATTTTGCTCATGGAGCTGTGAGAGGTATTTGCATCAAAAAGACAAACTAAATGAGACCAAATAAACTAGCTGGTGAAGCATTTAGCAGTTACAATCCAGATATCTTTCTCCGTAATTGCGGAGACCAAACCGGAGCTAAAAGGAGGATTAATATTCTCCATTCAACACTTTTTTCCATAACAACGTTGTCAGGTGATTGTGTTAGCAGCTTATTACGGCGCCCCAAGGCAAGACATTAATCAAATAAAGAATTCAAATTAAACGGTTGAGTTATAAGCACTACAGAGAGAGTAGCTAAATAGCCTTAAGGATGTTTATATTAATCAGGTGAAAGGACATAACCTTCTCTAATATACTAACAATTTCAGCGAATAAAACAAACCTGTAACTCCAACAACTGCTTCACTCGGCACTCTGTATCACATGGTCCAAAGTATATTGATTACAACCTACAGCGACATTCCTGTTATTGTCTTTCACTAAGTCGTATCCATGTCTATGCACACTGAAAACTGCACTGAGTCACTTATGTTGACCAAGTGTGTTCTAACTTTCAATAATATCAGAGCTTATATAACATGTCATAACGTAAGCTTTTATATTTGAGCAAATGTAAAAATGTGCTTAAAAAAGGTGCTATGTGTAAGATGTGGACGCATGCTCAAAACAGATAGGAACCTTATGTTCTAGAACCTTGTATTCTTCTGAACCTTGTGTGTGTGTTATAGAACCTTGTGTGTGGTCTATAACATTGTGTTTGTTCTAGAACATTGTGTTCTACTTGAGAAGGGTTCAAGAACCTTGTGTGTGTTCTAGAACATTGTGTGTTCTAGAACATTGTGTTCTACTTGAGAAGGGTTCTAGAACCTTGTGTGTGTTCTAGAACATTGTGTGTGTTCTAGAACATTGTGTTCTATTTGAGAATGGTTCTAGAACCTTGTGTGTGTTCTAGAACATTGTGTTCTATTTGAGAAGGGTTCTAGAACCTTGTGTGTGTTCTAGAACATTGTGTTCTACTGGAGAAGGGTTCTAGGTCATTGTGTGTGTTATAGAACCTTGTGTGTGGTCTATAACATTGTGTTTGTTCTAGAACATTGTGTTCTACTTGAGAAGGGTTCTAGAACATTGTGTGTGTTCTAGAACATTGTGTGTGTTCTAGAACATAGTGTTCTATTTGAGAAGGGTTCTAGAACCTTGTGTGTGTTCTAGAACATTGTGTTCTACTGGAGAAGGGTTCTAGGTCATTGTGTGTGTTCTAGAACCTTGTGTTCTAGAACCTTGTGTTCTTCTGGAGAAGGATTCTAGAACCTTGTGTGTGTTCTAGAACCTTGTGTTCTTCTGGAGAAGGGTTCTAGGTCATTGTGTGTGTTCTAGAACCTTGTGTTCTTCTGGAGAAGGGGTTTAGAACCTTGAGTGGGTTCTAGAACATTGTGTTTGTTCTACTTGAGAAGGGTTCTAGAATATTGTGTTTGTTCTAGAACCTTGTGTTCTACTGGAGAAGGGTTGTAGAACCTTGTGTTTGTCAGCATTGCGTTTGGATGTTCTTGGTGTTTTGGCTCGGCAGTGCGACTTCATCTTTGTGATGATGGAGCTGTTCACGTCTCCAACACAATGGAAATGAATAGCATGCTATTCATTTCCATTGTGACTCTTGGACACAAAGAGAGACACCTGGACATCCTTCCATCCATCCCTCCATTCATCCATCCATTCATCCCTCCACCCAAACAAACACACACACACTTGACAATGCAGACATTCATAATTAAACCTAACCACTGCTTTTTATAGACTGTGTGTTCCATCTTTCTTGAATCTTTCTCCATCTCTTCAATTACAAGGAGGACAAACACTTGGAAGATGAAAATATATGTTGTTTTTTTGCAGCAGCAGTTGCTATTCCATAAATACAAACCGAGTTTAGCGTCTAGTGATCCCGCCTCGCTCATTTCCCTTGAAAAGCCTTTGCTTCCTTTAATCAGAACACAGAAAGGATTGTCGGAATAACAAAGAGAAAAAAAAACTCCCGACAAAAGTAATTAAGCTCCAACGTGAGGAGCAACACTTCATGCCTCTCCTTCCTTCTATTTTCACATTACATTGTCATTGTTCCTTGCCTCCTCCATTTCCTTACTCCTTTCCATCCAATTTTAACCATTTAAAAAAACTTCTTTCCACCCTATCTTTTCTTCCTCTTCCCCTCTCCACAGGTAATGGGGAACGATGGAACAGACAGATGTGAAAAAGAAAGTATCGTTAGAATGAAGGGCAATATCAGATTTGTATTTTCATCATAATGAGCGGCTTCTCATCCAATTAGCCCTTGGACTGAAATTATAATGTGCTGTATTGTTTAATAGATGGGAAGATGGGGAGGAGGGATAGGAGCTTGAGATAGGGGAATAAAATAACCTGTGGCAATGTGAGTCAAGTAAAGAGTAGCTTGTAACTTAGTTGCCATTTATTCATGCGGACGTCAGTGAGCATGTTTTTTTGGGGGGGAGAAATGAAAATAAGAAAAAAAAAATTTTTTAATAAAAATATATATACGTATATTGTGATTTCAATTCAGTATTGACAGAAATCCAACTGCTTTTATTTATGGTGCAGCTATTAATAAAGATGACTTTTCTACTGTGGCTCAACTATGCTAAAGCCTGGAAGTTCCTCACTCCTAATTACAAACTGATCATAGGAGCGATAGCCGCGATGTGATAATTTAACCGCTTATGATTATATCCTTGGGGGTATTGCTCTAGAGTTGGAAACAGCGTAGGATGTAGTCCATCAGTGTTTGTGTGTGTGTGTGTGTCTGTGTGTGTGTGTGTGATTCAAACCTAAAGGTGTATCCGTATGCTACTCATGGGTAGTTACATTCTGAAAATCAGATTTGTACAACCCTGGAAGATGTGATTTCTATCAGCGATGGAGATACTGGGTGTTTCTTGAAATGAAGGATGCTTCCTTGGAAGTCGGGTCATTTAGAGGTTGGCCAAGACTCCGGCCTGTCTTGTGGATGTGCTGATGCCAGAAACTAATGCTTGAAAAAAAAAAAGGAATGTCTTTTTTCTTTGTTTTGCATACCTCCAAACAATATACACACATTCCAAATATATAAACCTATTTGAAATACAATACATATATATCTTTTTTTATGATTTTGTCGTATTTACAAATGTACAAAACATTCAAAATGATATGCTCTCGTCAAAAAAACCTAGACTCCATTTGAAAAACACAATTTGACCCAGTGGATTGTAAAACTTTCTTAGCTGATTTAATCACCAGCTGTGGTTTGGTCAAAATAAAGCCTGAATTCATGGCCTGCTGAGGTGAAATAACTAAACGTTTACTTCCATATTTCCTTGTTTTCAAATAGAGACAGCAAATATTCACACTGTAAATCCTCTGAAGAAAGGACTTCAAATCAAAGGATCCTAGATATTGGATCAATCCGATGACGGAGCGCCCTTGAAGAACCCGCCCCCCCCCCCCCCTCCGGTTGAAGGATCCTTCTTTGACTTTGAGAAACACCCATTGTGGTCTGTGTGTGTGTGTGTGTGTGTGTGTGTGTGTGTGAACGTGCCCGCGTACCCACAGTACCGCCTACCTGTTTGGGTGTGTGTAGCAGGTCCGTGGCTGTAGTGGTCAGCTGTATAGCTTGGTAGTTCCCAGAACTCGCTGTCATACTGAGGGACAGAGATGCCACCAGCTGGACTCCCAGGTCAGTGATGGTGACCTGGATGAAAAAAAGAATATCACAATCCACGCCAGCAAAAGGGAACTACGTCCAAAATACATGAGCTAATTAAAAATGTCTGTTTTACCTTGTCATCCAACACAGTCACAGTCTTCTCTGCCAGGATGGAGTCAGACAGCGGGGACAGAACCTGCAACCGAAGATCACACGAACGGTCGCTATGTGAAATGAATCGGTGCTCTAAGAGTTGCGGAAGGAGTCCAGTTCATCCAAATGATTCCGGAAGTTTCTAAAAAGCTGTCATTACGAATTATCATTCCATGGCAGCTTACATTTCTTGTCTGTCCAGGAAATAACCAGCTGCACCATCACACTACTGACTACCTGGCTGCTTGATAGGTGATGGAATGATGGCTCGTGTCTCAGAACGTCTCAAGATGATGACAACGGGAAATATAGGAAATTGGGAAGTACATGTAAGGAATGGTCTGAAAGACTGTTCTGGAAAGCGGCGCATTTAAAACGTCTTTTGTTGCCGTCTCAGTGATCGTCGCCTTGAGGTGACAGTGGAGTCTCTAACGTTGGCAGAGGAGTGACAGGAGCTGGTTAACAAGCCTCTGGGCCACGCAGACTGGCAGGATCTGTTTAAGTTAGAAAACACATACACGGAGGAAAAAAAGACCAAGACCTGGAAAAGCGGACGATTCCTTTAGACACTTAATGTAACACAAGGTAAGTAGTGGAATCACACACACACACACACACACACAATGTTCCCTGTCCCTCTCCCAGCGGTGCAGCTGTGCGTCAGCATTCGCCTAACACAACTCAGTATAGACAAAGTACAACGACGGAACTAAGGGCCGAAAAAGAACCGAGAGAGAGAGAGCGGGCGAGCGAGCCGGAGAGAAATAAATGGAGAAGGTGTCGGCGAGCGGGCGACGATGACAAATAGAGGAGGACAGAAAGTGAGAGTGGGCAGAAAGAAGGAGCGCGAGAAAGATTGAGGTACAGATGGAGAGAGAGAGCAGAAGACAGACTGTGATGGAGATTAGGAGCCCCCGACCGAGAGTGTGCTACTCCGCCTGGCGACAGGAGGACAGGCGGATCTGATTGGTGTACAAAGAAAATCTCTCAGTGAACGTGTCGGGGCGTCAAACTCAATCCCACCCTCAGCTGGCTCACAAAGTGCATTGATTGACAGCTCTGGGATTGCTCTTCAAGACGAGGCAGAGAATAAGAGGGCGGAAGAGAGAGACTGGGCGGGAGAGAAGAAGAGGCGAGACTCGGGGGGGGGGGGGGGGGTACAATTGAAATGTCAAACTATCAAATGACGGCTGTCGACTGTGGCATCTAAATGGGAATGCTGGGTAAATTCTCTCTCCTGGCTCCCAAAAAGAGCACAGCTGTCTGTATGTGCGCATCTGTGTGTGTGTGTGTGTGTGTGTGCAGTCCCCAGTCGAATGGATGCAAAGACACAGACTCAGCTGTTCCCCAAAATATCTAAATCCCCAAGATACAGACGCCCAACACACTCATCAGAGCAATCACACGAATGGAAGCACTTAGAAAGAAATGTGATTATTTTAGAATAAATATCGTTATATTGTACCATAACAAAGATGGAGATGTCTCATCATGGGATATAACACAACCCATGTGGACCGTGTATGATGGTTTTGGTGGTTTTCTGCTCCCCACCAGTATACCAGTAAGCCACAGGACGCTCCTTCACTACAGGTCGGCTTTGTTGGAATTCAGCAAGTGTGTTCCCCGTGTGTGAGTGTAAGTGTGCGTCTGTGTGTAGCGCTGAACATCACACTGAGATGTCAGTTAGTTGTGGCTAATTGTGTGAGGGGCTAGCGGTCAGGGCCGAGGAGAGGAAGGAAGAGGGGGTCATGTTGAGTGCTGATGGCTGCAATGGGAGTTGCTAAATTACACTTCACATATTCAAATACTCAACGCTCTGCTTGTTGTTCAACAATAGATGCATTTTTTAGTGTTCTCTTAATCTTCAAAAGGCAATTCAAACACAAATCCTGGAATGCTTTATTGTAAACTGACATTAAAAGTGGAATCAAAGTAACACACTTTAAAACCACGTGAGTATTTAAAAAAGGTTTTTTAGGGTATTTCTTATTTGGATCTCAGGTTGGTACGAGAAGGTTTCTGTTTTGTACGGTGCTTCAAAAATGTGAATGGGTTACAATGAAGGAACACTCTAATGAGAGTAGAACTAAAAACACATTTTCCAACTATATCTGGATTAAAAAACAGATTAGCACTTCAGTGGCACTGAAATGGCTCTTAACTTTGGTACTTTTGTCGTTTGACTTTCTTGAAAAAATGTTACTTTCTGTATTCTTGTTCTTCTGAGTTTGTACTCGTGGTTGATTCACTTATTGTAAGTCGCTTTGGATAAAAGCGTCTGCTAAATGACACGTGATGTCATGTAATGTAGAGCAGAGGGTACACACCTGTATTGTAGTAATCCCCAGGTCTCGGCCAATCAAGATCCGTCCGTCCACCAACATGGCAACCCGAGGATCTTCTACCTGCGGAGCACAGAAACAGCCGTCGCTGTCACCGCCTGCCAGAACCACGACTCTTCAATCAATTATACAACCTATAACTGATGTGGAGAATATGTGTGTGTGTATCCTGGATGATATGCTATCAATCAACATGGTCAAACATCAGTGGGAAAACTAAAGAGTTCAAAGAAAAGTTCACAGATTTCCTAAATTTTTTTAAACTATTCCTTTTGGGAAGATTTGGTGCCCATGTGTGTGTGTGTGTGTGTGTGTGTATGCCTACCTTTAGTTGGTCCAACACCAAATGAGTGATGTCCGCTTGCCAGTCGGCACCCAGCATGTAGACCATCTCCCCTCCAGGGTCAGAGGGCTCTGCCACAAAGTGTGTGAGCACCCGGACCAAGGCGTACTGGTACTGAAGGATGAAGAGTAAAGGTTCAACTGGGATGCTTATTAACTACACAACAAGCAGATTGTGCGTTAGCCAACAGAAACAAAAGCCTAAATAATACCGCGCGGTATCCTAAACCGACAACGTCACATGTCAGTGTCGGTAAGTGGAGGGAGGGTTCAGGGGTCCATCAGGGAAACGGATTAAAGAACTCTCTTTAGGAGTGTGTTATGAAAACCAATAACATCATACCTGTAGGGTGCAGCCTTTGCCCTTCCTCTCATCATCCTCATCATCTTCACTGTCCCTGGTAGGTCTGGGAGGAAAAGAGATAATTGAGACAGAAGGAGAGAGAGAGAGGGAGAGGAGGAGAGGGTGAGATTATCTGGTAATTAAAGGCCATTTTAATCCTCGACGCTCCGCTCCGGGGAATCGACTGTATAATCTCTGCTCCAGGTTACACTCCGTGTCAAAGAAAAGACACTTTGGTTTTTAATCCAGCTATAACACGTTTTAAAGTACTTCATTTGTACAATGTGCATTTATTGCGAACACATCCATTCAGATGTAGCTAAACCTTGTGCTTCATTCTTTTGGTCATACTGTCTGCGAAAAGACTGCAACACAAACAAATCTAAAAACAAAAGTACAAGATTTCTTAATTTTTACATCTTTTTTTGCAAACTTTCCAAAAGTAAATGTAAAAAATACTTCATGTTTTTCTTAAACATTATCGTACACCTAAACTATTGTTATGTCTCTTTCTCCTGTGAATGCCGTCCCAGTTCAACCTCAACAAGTATACACAATAAACACAGCGTATCACAGCTGGATTCAGTTGCACAGAGGAAAAAAATGAAATTCTAGTTTTCTTTCAGAAAGCTGCTCTCTCCAAATACAGTTCCTCTGGTCCTAGTTGGGGTCGCCTGGGGTCAAATACGACAGCTTGGTCAGTGGCTTATGATTTAAACTTTGATTTTAATAATTTAGATAGGAATATATAAGCATGTTTTGCTTCTACCTATACCTTTTCAGTCTTTCTGTTTTGTTTATTATATAGAATAATATTGTAATTTATTGCAATGATTGACTGAATAAAATACACAACAACAACAATGTTCTAATCGGACGTACTGCGGGAATAAAGGAGGAAGTAAGGTGACGTAGTATAAAGAGGAATAAAGTGGATTTAGGTAGTGAGATCTTGGGATGTAAGTGAACACACAGAGCAGGGGAACGCTGTTCAAGTCCCACGTGGAACCAAAAGTCAACAAAATAAGTTAGTTAAGTTATGTAACACACTTAAATTATGTCACAAACGGAATCTATTTAAAACCTGGCACTATACTGTGAATTATATATATTTTAAAAGACATTCATCAATTAACAATTGGGGCATTCGGTGGACCAATTCGAGAGCTAAAGACACATTTGAAATTGAAATTCTTTTTTACTTAGTGAATAATAATGTTCACACACACACATACACACACACACACACAATCAAGAGAAAAACACACGCAGACCATAAGCAATGGGGTTAGTATAACAGCAAAAGCACATTTCAGCTGTGTGTGTGTGTGTGTGTGTGTGTGTGTGCTCCAGGTTAGTACGCGTATGCTGTTATTACAATCTGAGCTTTACAAAACTAAATTTCCCCAAGGGGATCTGGAGTTTGAGTTCAGGAAACGAAGTTGGAGGCTGTGTATTTAAATGTGGACGTCCCTTCTCCATACTGAAGTGAGAGGTGCTTAGATTACATAAATCATGGAGGTATACGTGCTCCGCTAAACACAAATGTAGCCCGAGGAAGTGATGTCATATGCTTGATATACGTACTGCAACGCCATAACTCGTCCCTCGGAGGACATACACACATTTAGACGTCATTCAGTAGAAATATCTGATTAAACGATACTCTGTGAGACAGAGGAGTGGAAGTAACAGAAGGAAAGAAAGAAAGGGACATAAAAAGTATATTTAAGGGCTCAGAAGATGGAACAAAATAAAAATAAAACAAAGAATAGGCTCCTTAATCTTCTAAATGTTGTATTGTATTAATATACACGGATAGACAACCACTGGTTACAGTTCTAACGCTTATATGCTGCAGTGTGGGTTTATAGTCTGGCCTATATTCCTTCTATATGTTTATGCCTTCGCCCTCCTTCCTTCGCACACACACAAACATACACACACACACACACACACATACACACACACAAACACACACTACACCACTGCACACACCAACATTCCGTATCTGATACGCCCTCTTGCATTGTCTCTGTTCTGAGAAAGTGAGTGTGCATGTGTGAGTGTGTGTGTGTGTGTGTGTGTGTGTGTGTGCGTGTGTTGACTGAATGCTTCATTCAGTGGCAACGATGCTCAAACCATAATGGGTGTCATCAGTAGAGCCAGGCAGGCCTTGACCCCGTTGGAAATTATAGGCTTGCTGGAATGATATGTGCTCCCACTTTCTCCATTTAATAAGCACTATATCACACACACACACACACACACACACAAAGGAAACACACATTACCTCGATTTATTCTTTCTTTTCTCCTTTTAGCTGCAAAGAAAGTGTCCGCTCGATTGTGGGTTCAGATCTGTCACTAGTGTGTGTGCGTCAGCCGGCTGGCTTTACGCTAACGGAATACTGAAAATACATCTACTATTTAATAATAAAAACTCACTCCATTAATATGGCCTACGAGAGAAATTAGCAGCAAATATATTAGAATATTGATCAATATAATCATCCTGCAGATGAACATGACCCCTGTATTAGCTGCTCTGCACTGGCTCCCCGTAAAATCAAGAATCACTTTTAAAATTCTTCTCCTCACCTACAAAGCCTTGATTGGTGATGCACCGTCATATTCTTTAAGGAGCTTTAGAAAAATATATTGTTCCCACTTAGAGCGCTTGTAGTACCATATACGCCTCACTAGAGAGCTTGTGAAAAGAAACCATATGTGCCCTCACTCAGAGCGCTTGTAGTACCATATTGCCTCACTAATTAGGGAGCTAGGTAGGGTACTATTATTGCCCCACTAGAGAGCGGTTGCAGTACCATATTGCCTCACCATCAGGAGCTTGTAAAGGTACCATATTGCCCCACTATAGAGCTTGTGGCACCATATTGTCTCACTCTAGAGAGCTTGTAGTACCATATTGCCCTCACTAGAGAGCTTGAAATAGTACCATATTGGGGTTCCACCCACTAGAGAGAGCTTGCAGTAAATTATTATTGCCCCACTAGGAGCTTTGTAGCACCATTATTGCCCCACTTAGAGAGCTTGCAGTACCATTAGCTGCCCCACTAGGGAGCTTGTAGCACCACATTAGCACGTTTCACTCAGAGAGCTTAGGCACCAGCAGTACCATACGTCTCACTCAGAGAGTTTTGTAGTACCATATTGCTCCACTAGGGATCTTAGAAAATTATTATACGTCATTGCCCGACTAGAGAGCTTGTGGTTTTTTTTCTAGACCATTATTGCCCCACTAGAGAGCTTGGTAGTACTATTATTGCTCTGGCAATTAGGGAGCTTGTAGTAATATATATTGCCCCCACTAGAGAGCTTAGAAAATTATATTGCCTCCACTAGAGAGCTTTCTTAGAAACCATATATTGTTCTACTCAGAGCGCTTAAAAAAATGTATATTGTTGTCTCACTAGAGGAGCTTGTAGTACCCAATATTCCCCTCAGTAAAGAGCTTAGAAAATTATTAGTGCCTCACTCAGAGACCATATTGCCCCCACTAGAGAGCTTTCTTGTAGTGTGCACCATTGTTTCACCAGAGAGCTTTGTAGCACCATACGTCTCATCACTACCAGCGCTTTGTAGTACCATATTGTGCCGCACTAGAGAGCTAGAGAAATTTTTTACATTGCCCCTCACTAGAGAGCTTTAAAATTACATATTCTTGCCCTACTCAGAGAGCGCGTAGAGTACCATATTGCCCCCATCACTAGAGCGCTAGTACCATATTGCCCCTCACTAGAGAGCTTAGAACCATATTGCCCTCACTAGGGAGCTTGTAGTACCATATTGCCAAGACTATCAGGAGAGCTTGTAGTACCATATTGCCCCACCAGAGAGCTTAGAAATTACCATATTGCCCCACTAGAGCGCTTAGAAAATTACCATATTGCCCCATTAGAGTTTGCTTGTACCACATTTCCCAGTAAAGAGCTTTTAGTACCATATTGCCCCACCTAGAGAGCTTGTAAGGGCAAGTAAGGCAATCTTTATTTGTATAGCACCCTTCACACACGAATGTAATGCAAAGTGCTTCACATCCTAAAAGAGGGTAAGAGGTGTAAAATAAAATAATGAAATAAATAATAAAATAAAAAATAAAAATAACATCAAATAACAGATCATTTATTAGTATTTAAAATCAGAACATAGAACACGCACAGGGAGCAACAATTAAAAGGACCAGATGCGAAAATGTCTATAAATGTCCAAACGCCTGCCTGAACAAAAGAGTTTCTTTAAATTACTTTTAAACACATGCTCCTCGAGGGCAATGATTTCAGGGGCTACCAGGGGAGAGAAAGTTATCCAGAGCCTTGGGGCTAAAGGCCGCCTCTCAAAAAGCTCGTCACCTTTGGATTTAAGTCTGGTCCTTGGGTATCTCAGAAGTTCTGGGTGGATGACCCCAGAGACCCACTAGAGGAGGTGGTTGGAATGAGATCACAGATATAAGCAGGGGCTTGACTCGTGGATGGCTCTGTGGGTGACTACTAAAACTTTAAAATTTATCCTGAGATGCACTGGTTGTGAAAAGCCAGTGCATGGCAAGGATGGGGGGTGATTTGGCAAGACCTCCTAGACCTGGTGAGCAGCCTGGCAGCGCATTTTGGACCAGTTGTAATACTTATTGACGAATGATTTATTGAGGCAAGTGAACAATGAGTTACAGTAGTCTAGTCTGATGAAACAAAGGCATGTAACAGATTATTTAGTTCCCGGGTATGGGATATAATGGACCTGAGCTTAAGTTATATTTCTTTAGGTGGAAGAAACATGAGCTATGAGGATATGGACATGTGTTTTTCAAAAGCATCGACTGATCAAATATTACACCAAGGTTTCTCAGATAAGTACGTACATTTCCTTAAGGGACCTGTATGTGGTGCCACTTTGGACGCCGGAAGGTGGTCAGCAGCTACAATTAGCACTCTCAGTTTTAGCTGCATTTAATTGAGGAAATTATTTGCCATCCAACTCTCTATGGCAGATAGACATCTATGGAGCATGCAGAGTTTCTCCAAATTATCCGTTTGAAAGAAATCTGAGCTGGATATCATCAGCATAACAGTGGCAAGAAAATGTCCTTAAATCATGCTGATCAGGACACCCAGGGTATAGCAGCGATGTATAGAAAAAGGATTGAGCCAGCACGGAAACCTGTGTGGCACACCACATGGGAGGGGGAAAGTGTCAGGACCCACTCAACGGGCCAACGGCCAATTTCAGGAAACTTCTCTCTTAAGGTATGAGTAAACCAGTCTTAAATAGGATCGCCTCCCAGATATGCCCACCCACTCCCCTGAGCCTGTCCAGCAGGATACGGTGAGTTCATCAGAACAATGCTGCGCTAAGGTCCAACAGGACCAAAAACAGAGCATTTGTCGGAGTCAGAGGACACTGCACGTAATATTTGAGACTTGAGGAGGGAAGTGTTTCGGTGGAGTGTTTTTTATGGCGGAAACCCGACTGAAATTTGTTTAAGATGTTATGGTTAGTCAAAACGCGTGGTGAGCTGGTTTCACAACTTTCCTTTCCAGTAATACCTTCAGATAAAAGGCAGCTTGGAGATGGGTCGGTAATTTTTTAGTTGGGAGGGGTCTCAGATTTGGCTTTTTAAGGAGGGGCTGAACGACCACTCTGCTTAAAGTTGGGACTACGCCAGAAACTAAAGACCTATTTATAATGATGCCCAAACTGGGGCCACACACATTAATTACCTCCCTTTAGCATGGCAGTAGGGGAGAAGTTATCTAGGGGGCTAGAGGAAGATTACAGAGTTTACTATGTCTGTTAGTCTGTCAGGATAATACAGAAAACTACTCAAAGAGAAATTTCATGGCTGGGTAGGGGAGGAGGAGGGAGAGGGGAGAGGGGGTGCAATGTTCGCCTACTTATATCTGTAACTTGTTCATGCAAGAATTAAAAGAAAACGATTACAAGTCTAATATTAGAAACAATAGGTACAGATGAGAAGGGACAATAACTAACTTTAAATAGTACTGAACAATACTCTGGGATTTTTTTGTTTGCTAGAGATGATTAATTTAGAAAAAATACAGCCCTAAAGCTCTTTAAACCAATTCATTAAAATCAGATATGAGCTCTTTAAGGTAGAGGCGGTAGGTACTTGAAGGTTGGAAGATTTCCGAGAGCTCTCTTGTTTTTCGCTGACACTTTCGCTCTGAGAACGCGGATGTCATCATTTTACCCAAGGGCGCTTATATTCACAGAGCGGACAAAAGTGCTAGAAATAGCCAAAGGAAAGTGTTGCCAGCCCTAAAATGGCAGTACAATGTGTTGGTGCTGTAAAGCAGCCAGAACTAAACAGTTCACGTCATCATCAGGGACACTACCTGAACATTACCATTTCGAACCAGGCTGAAATTTCTACAGCTAAGCTGTTTACAATGCGCAAGCTTTTATGCGCCCGCTGGCACAAAATCATTGTCAAAAGATACGTTAAATAATACACATTTGTGATCGGTCACCACTAGTTCCTCAGTGCAGACACATTACCGATCTTTAGACCAATCTGGTGAACACAAGATCCAAAGTATTGCCTGCCTTGCTGGGAGTAGGCCCGGATACATGTTGGATACAAAGCGAAGCGTATTCAGTATATTAGTTTCGAGAGGAAGCTAACGGCAAAACTATCATTGGGGAGCTACGCCATCAGCATGAATGTTAAGAGTCTCCAATTAAGAGAATTCCTATCCAGACGGATGATCGAAACCAGAAAGTCACTGAACTCAGTTAGAAAAGTGCTATTTCGCCGCCGAGGCTTATGCAATTAAAACACAGTGAAAGGATTTTTTCATTCAACTTTGTTCATTAATACTAATGAAGAAAAAGTTCCAACGCTACTAGGCGCCTTTAGGAGAACAGTCTCGTGGTACCATATTGTTCCCCACCAGAGCGCTTTGTAGTAGCACCATATATTGCCTCTCACCAGAGAGCTTGTAGTAAAATTACCATATTGCCCCTCACTCAGAGCGCTTTGTAGTGCACCATATAGCTGCCCCACTAGAGTATTAGTACCATTATTGCTCCACTAGGGAGTTTAGAAAATTATTGCTGCACCAGAGAGCTTGTAGTACCATATTGCCCCACTAGGGAGCCAGGGTACCAAGGCTGCCCTTAATTAGCTTGTAGCACTACATTGCTCCTACTCAGGGAGCGCTTTTGTAGCACTCAAGTTGGCTGCCCCACTAGAGCTTGGTACCATATTGCCTCACTAGGGAGCTTGTAGTACCTATATTGCCCTCATCAGAGAGTTGTAGTACCACATTGTCTCACTCAGAGAGCCAGAAAATTGTTGGCTGTCTCACCAGAGAGCTTAGAAATTACATTGTCTCCACTAGGAGCTTGTAGTACCATATTGCCCCACCTAGAGCTGCTCACTAAATGAAGTGGGTTACTTGTCTTGAGCCTTCAGTTATCAAGCTCCTCTTTATGGAACCAGCTTCATCTTCAGTCCTGAGGCAGACAAAGTCACCCATGAGAGTAGACTGAAGACTTCTCTTATAGTCTTATAGTTAGGGCTGAATCAGGTTCTTCTAGAGATGCTGCTTAGGCTCATAGGCTGCCAGGGGACGTTTGAGGACACACTGAGCACCCATTCTTCTCTCTCTACTTATGGATGAATTTTTCATCTCCATTGCAATATTATGAACTTACTTCCTCGGTCTTTTTGACCGCCACGCCTTCTAGGGTCCATTGACCTGGCTACCCAGGACCAGTTTGCCTGCGGTCGGCCCACATACTGATGCCCACCTCCCGCCTCCCCTCCTTTCTACCTCTCCTCTGTTTCATGAACGTGGGTCCATGTCAACTATGAACCATCAGCAGCTCATTGCTATTCATTAATGCTTTGTAACTCTGTAATGCTCATCCCTCATCCGAGAGGGATCCTCCTGTTGCTCTCCTGAAGGTTTCTCACTTTTCCCGTGACATTTTTTTAAAAATATTGTTTGGGTAGTTGTTCCTGGGATCCCATGGACAAGGTCAGGATGTCATATAAAAGGCCAGATTGTAAAGCCCTCTCGAAGCCCCACTCTGTGATAATGGACTATACAAAATAAAACTGTGGAATTGAATTATATATTATATATGTGTATATATCAGCTGATAATGAACCATATTGCCATAGATACATTTTACATATTTCACCTCTTACATGCACTTGAGCCATAGGTCTCATATGAGCGGTGTGTACCTTTCCCCACAAGCCAAGCGTTTATCTAAACACCCGCTAGGGCTCCATGAAGGACCAGACCCATCACAAGGAGGATCAGAACAAGTTTGGGCAGGAGAGTTAAATATGTACCAAATTGCACACTTATGACCATGTGACATTTCACTTCACTTAGAACAAATTTTCAAAATGTCCACACTTCTCATTTGTGTGCGAGTTTAACATTAATGAGAAATAAAAGAACCCTTTAACCTCTAGAAAGGGTGCAATGAAACAAATAGTTTAACCCTTTTAAAGGGTCTACATATTGCCCCATGAGCAGTGTACCAATTCCCCGATGAGCTTGTGACAATTCCACTAGAGGGGCGTACGGACCATAATTGCAAACGAGCTCATTTTTTCACCAAAAAAATTCCCCCGGGTCATTTAAGGTACCATATTGCCCAGACGACGGTACCCTCCAGCCTTTCACCCCAGGGTCAGCTCGGTGTCCACACCTCGACTAGAGAGCTTGGGCACCACGGTGAGCCCCACTGAGCGAGAGGTGCAGGTGCGTGAATTCACCCCAAAGAGGGGGCGGCATCTCTTTCGTTCCCCAACCCGGTCACAGTTTGAAACCAAGATTGCGACTAGAGAGGGTTGAGTTAACACATTGTCCATGCAGAGAGTGCTTTATCCTACCTCGCACCCCCCAGATGCAGTTGTGGATTCCTAGAGAGCTTGTAGTACCACATTTCCCCAGTAAAGAGCTTGTAGTACCATATTGCCCCACTAGAGAGCTTGTAAGTAAGTAAGTAAGTAAATCTTTATTTGTATAGCACCCTTCACAACACGAATGTACAAAGTGCTTCACATCCTTAAAAGAGGTAAGATAAAAATAATAAAATAATGAAATAAAAAAATAAAATAAAAAAAATAAAAAATAACATCAAACAGATCATTTACGATTTAAAATCAGAACATAGAACACGCACAGGGAGCAACAATTAAAAGGACCAGATGCTGAAAATGTCTATAAATGTCCAAACGCCTGCCTGAACAAAAGAGTCTTTAAATTACTTTTAAACATGCTCTCGGAGGGCAATGATTTCAGGGCCAGGGGGAGAGCATTCCAGAGCCTTGGGGCTACCGCCCCAAAAGCTCGGTCACCTTTGGATTTAAGTCTGGTCCTGGGTATCTGCAGAAGTTCCTGGGTGGATGACCTCAGAGACCGACTAGAGGAGTGTGGTTGAATGAGATCACAGATATAAGCAGGGGCTTGACCGTGGATGGCTCTGTGGGTGACTACTAAAACTTTAAAATTAATCCTGAGATGCACTGGAAGCCAGTGCAGTGCGGCAAGGATGGGGGTGATTTGGCAAGACCTCCTAGACCTGGTGAGCAGCCTGGCAGCGGCATTTTGGACCAGTTGTAATTTATTGACGAATGATTTATTGAGGCAAGTGAACAATGAGTTACAGTAGTCTAGTCTGGATGAAATAAAGGCATGTACAGACATTTCTAGTTCCGCATGGGATATAATGGACCTGAGTTTTGCTATATTTCTTAGGTGGAAGAAACATGAGCGGGTGAGGGATATGACATGTTTTTCTAAAAGCATCGACTGATCAAATATTACACCAAGGTTTCTCAGATGGGTACGTACATTTCCCTTAAGGGACCCCATGTGGTGTGCCACTTTGGACGCGATGTGGTCAGCAGCTACAATTAGCACCTCAGTTTTAGCTGCATTTAATTGGAGGAAATTATTTGCCATCCAACTCTCTATGGCAGATAGACACTCATGGAGTATGCAGAGTTTCTCCAAATTATCCGGTTTGAAAGAAATCTGGAGCTGGATATCATCAGCATAACAGTGGTAAGAAATGTCCTTAAATTTGCTGATCAGGACACCCAGGGGGAGCATGTATAGAGCGAAAAGGATTGGAGCCAGCACGGAACCTTGTGGCACACCACATGGGAGGGGAAAGGTCAGACCTAAACGGCCAACGGCCACCGAGAAACTTCTCTCTTTAAGGTATGAGGCAAACCAGTTTAGGACGCTCCCAGATATGCCCACCCACTCCCTGAGCCTGTCCAGCAGGATACGGTGGTCTACCGTGTCAAATGCTGCGCTAAGGTCCAACAGGACCAAAACAGAGCATTTGCCGGAGTCAGAGGACATCATAATGTCATTTGAGACTCTGAGGAGGGCGGTTTCGGTGGAGTGTTTTTTGCGGAAACCTGACTGAAATTTGTCTAAGATGTTATGGTTAGTCAAAAACGTGGTGAGCTGGTTTGCCACAACTTTCTCCAATACCTTCGAGATAAAAGGCAGCTTAGAGATGGGTCGGTAATTTTTTAGTTGGGAGGGGTCCAGATTTGGCTTTTAAGGAGGGCTGAACGACCGCCTGCTTAAAAAAAGCTGGGACTACGCCAGAAACTAAAGACCTATTTATAATGATGCCTAAACTGGGGCCAACAACACTAATTACCTCCTTTAGCATGGCAGTAGGGAGAATATCTAGGGGGCTAGAGGAAGATTTCATAGAGTTTACTATGTCTGTTAGCTCCGTCTTCGAGATAATACAGAAACTACTCAAAGAGAAATTTCTGGCTGGGCAGGGAGAGAGGGGAGAGGGAGAGGGGTAATGTTCGCCCTTATATCTGTAACTTTGTTCACAAAGAATAAAAGAAAACGATTACAGTCTACATTAGAAACAATAGGTACAGATGAGGAAGGGGGGCTAACTAACTTTAATGGTACTGAACAATACTCTGGGATTTTGTTTGCTAGAGATGATTAATTTAGAAAAATAAGCAGCCCTAAAGCTCTTAACCAATTCATTAAAATCAGATATGAGCTCTTTAAGGTAGAGGCGGTGTACTTGAAGGTTGGAAGATTTCCAGAGCCTCTCTGTTTTTCGACACTTTCGTCTGAGAATGCGGATGTCATCATTTACCCAAGGGGCGACATTCACAGAGCGGACAGTCAGAGTCACAAAGGGTGCTACGTCATCTAAAATGGCAGTACAATGTGTGTTGAAAGCCAGAACTAAACAGTCTACGTCATCATCAGGGGACACTAGAACATTACTATCGAAACTAGCATTGAAATTCTCTACAGCTAAGCTGTTTACAATGCAGCTTTTATGCGCTTCGCTGGCACAAAATCATTGTCAAAAGATCGTTAAATAATACACATTTGTGATCGGTCACCACTAGTTCCTCAGTGCAGACATTACTGACTTTTAGACCAATCGTGAACACAAGATCCAAAGTATTGCCTTTGTTGTGAGTAGGCCCGGATACATGTTGGATAAAGTGAAGCGATTCAGTGACATTGAGGAAGCTAACGGCAAAACTATCAGAGCTATCATTCACATGAATGTTAAAGTCTCCAATTAAGAGAATTCTATCCAGACGGATGATCGAAACCAGAAAGTCACTGAACTCAGTTAGGAAAGTGCTATTTCTGCCGGGAGGGCGATAAATTAAAACACAGTGGAAAGGATTTTTTCGTCCAACTTTGTTCATTAATACTTCGAATGAAGAAAAAGTTCCAACGCTTACCAGGCGCGAGGAGAAACAGTCTCGGTGGTACCATATTGCCCCACTAGAGCGCTTGTAGTACCATATTGCCCCACTAGAGAGCTTGTAGTACCATATTGCCCCACTAGAGCGCTTGTAGTACCATATTGCCCCACTAGAGAGCTTGTAGTACCATATTGCCCCACTAGGGAGCTTGTAGTACCATATTGCCGCACTAGAGAGCTTGTAGTACCATATTGCCCCACTAGGGAGCTTGTAGTACCATATTGCCCCACTAGAGAGCTTGTAGTACCATATTGCCCCACTAGAGAGCTTGTAGTACCATATTGCCCCACTAGAGAGCTTGTAGTACCATATTGCCCCACTAGAGAGCTTGTAGTACCATATTGCCCCACTAGGGAGCTTGTAGTACCATATTGCCGCACTAGAGAGCTTGTAGTACCATATTGCCCCACTAGAGAGCTTGTAGTACCATATTGCCCCACTAGGGAGCTTGTAGTACCATATTGCCCCACTAGAGAGCTTGTAGTACCATATTGCCCCTCTAGAGAGCTGCATTCACTAAATGCGGGGCTACTTGTCTTGAGCCTTCAGTTATCAAGCTCCTCTTTTATGGAACCAGCTTCATCTTCAGTCCTGGAGGCAGACACAGTCACCTCATGTAGAGTAGACTGAAGACTTTCCTCTTTATAGTCTTATAGTTAGGGCTGAATCAGGTTCACCTGGTCCAACCCCTAGAGATGCTGCTTTAGGCTCATAGGCTGCTAGGGGACGTTTGAGGATACACTGAGCACCTATCTCCTCTTCTCTCTCTACTTATGGATGAATTTTCATCTCTCCATTGCACATTATGAACTCTACTTCCTCCCCGGAGTCTTTTTGACGTCACGTCTTCTAGGGTCCATTGGACCTGGCTACCTGGTGGACCAGCTTCCTGCCTGGTGAGCCGGCCTCCTGCCATACTGATGCCCACCTCCGCCTCCTCCTTTCTACCTCCTTCTGTTTCATGGATCGTGGTCCATGTCAACTATGAACTATTCATATGCTCTGTCATATTCATTGAATGTGTTTATGTAACTCTGTAATGCTTCATCCCTCATCCGGAGAGAGGGATCCTCCTCTGTTGCTCTCCTGAAGGTTTCTACCCTTTTTTCCCTGTGACATTTTTTAAAATATTGTTTGGGTAGTTGTTCCTGATCCGATGTGAGGTCAAAGGTCAGGGATGTCATATGTGTACAGATTGTAAAGCCCTCTGAAGCAAATTCGTAATTTGTGATAATGGACTATACAAAATAAACTGAATTGAATTGAGTATATTAGCATATGTGTATATATCAGCTGATAATGAACAACATAAATGCCATATATACATATACATGATTCTCACTTGCTCTTACATGCACTGTGAGCTGTCAGGTCTCATATAGACGGGTGTGTGCCTTTCCTAATCAAGCCCAATCAGTTTATTTAAACACAGCTGGACTCCAATGAAGGAGTAGACCCATCTCAAGGAGGATCAGAAGAAGTGGACAGCATGAGAGTTAAATATGTCACAGCAAAGGGTCTGAATACTTATGACCATGTGATATTTCACTTTTTCTTTTTTAACAAATTTGCAAAAATGTCCACATTTCTCTTTTTTTTGTGTGCTGAGTGAACATTAATGAGAAATAAAATGAACTTTTAACATTGTAGCAAATGGCTGCAATGAAACAAAGAGTGAACATTTTAAAGGGGTCTGAATACTTTGCGTACATAAATCGTACGTAAATCGCCGCCGATGAGTTTCTGACAATTCCACGTGGAGATGGAGGCGATACGAGACGAAAATGCAAACGAGCTCATGTTTCCCCTCAAATATTCCCTCGGCGGTCATGAAGGTACTTCACCTCTTGTTGGAGACGATCGGTACCCTCCAGCCTTTCACCTGGCTCAGCTCGGTGTCCGACACGTCGATCTGCAGAGGGAGCTTGGGCACCCAGACGGTGAGCTGCAGCTGAGCAGAGAGGTGCAGGTACGTGAAGTTCACCGCCAAAGAGTGACGGCCGCGCATCTCTTTGCCGTTCACCCAGACCTGGTCACAGTTTGGGGAAACCTGAAGAGAGGACGAGAAGAACGAGAGGGTTGAGTTCAAGACATTGTCCATGCAGAGAGTGACATTTATCTCTGACCTCGCACAACAGATGCAGTTGTGGATTCCTTGAGCGAGTATTCATTACAACATTTGTGCTCCAGCAGCCGGTAAGACAGCGTACACTTTTATTGCTCCTGTAAAGCACTTTGGAACACAATATTGTGCCCTAGAAAGAAAGGTTAATAACAAGCTTCTGTAGCTTCTTGCTGCCACATCGGTGGCATTTGGGGTTTGTGCATACCCAGGAAGCGCCCATGTCACCTCCGCCAATCCGGAGCGTGGATTACATGTGCACCGTTCTAAAAACGAGTAAATCACATTCATTTGAAGACATAAGTATCATTTCTTTGAACACATGAATCCACCCACGAGAGTATTGCCAACCTTCGCCCTGCATTTTAAGCGGTGTGCCGGTGGTATCTGTTCTTTAATATGAAGAGGACTGGAGGGCAAAAAGGAAAATAATAGAAAATGTCGATCTTACACTATGAGAGACTATCGGTCATCTTATTTGACATCAATCTTTACAGTAATTCATATGAAGTCAATTCTAGATTTTACAGTCATACATTATGTTACATGTTTAAATCATGGATGGATTATCAGACCAGGATAAGCCCCAGGGACCCAAAGAGTGGGGGGCCCCCTTGGCCCTCCACTTGCAACATTTTAGTTAAAGATGACTCCACTGAAACACAAAAGGACAACAAGCTGATGGTTCATTACAGCTCAATAACCGTGTCTGCTGTCTCTAAGGGCGTCTACTCAATAATAAACCGTGGCACTGTACATTATCACTATTATTGTGACCCTGAGGAGGGTCCCAACACCCAGGATGACAATATACATATTGTAATAGTATACGAAGCAGTTGAAAACACCAACAACAGTAGTTACGTCCTAAAGCACCAGAATGTGGTATTCCATAATGATGGAAAAGCATCTTGTTTAAGAACAGTGTTCTTCAAATTCAGTTAATACTGAAGGGCAAAACATGCATGTGGACACTAGATCATTCTGGTCCTGTTTCACAACGTGGACAGCAGCCTTAAAGGCCTTGAAGGCCTTAAAGAGGACAGGAGAAGGATCCGTGTCCGTTTCATTCCCCCCCCCCTCCTCGCTTCTCCGACTGCACGGCCGATGGAGACGACACGGATCCACGAAGAAATCATGCGTGGGCAGCCATGTTGTCATGTTTGCTAACGTGGTTGCAGGAGCTGATTGTGTTGATATTGTGTTTATGAAAATTAGACTTTCACTGACTCCATCCTCTGCATATTTAAGCTATGCATTACATATTAAATCAGACCAATAGCTGCACAGCTGTGTTGGGTATATTGCCGTTGTGTTTCCTCATTTTTTCGGATTATTTCTTTATTTTATTTCCACGGCCGTTCATCCATTCCCGGCATGTATTTAACTTCTCCTCCCTCTGTTTCTCACACTCGTGTTTCCTTTTAGTCTCACTTTGATCTCGCCACACTACACTCACTAGCCCCGCCCCTTTCTGATTTCACTCTCAGCCTTTCATTTAACATGAACTCCTTTTGTCTGTCTGGTCTCATACAGTCTGTCTCTCACCGTCAGTCTGTCTCTCACCGTCTGTCTGTCTCTCACCGTCTGTCTGTCTCTCACCGTCTGTCTGTCTCTCACTTCTTGTCTGTGCCCCCTGAATTTTGAGTTTTTCTAATGCAAAACTGCCAATTTCCATAAATGTCGCCTTTCCGTCCCCTCGGCGCTGCCTCCCATTCATTATACCGCTCTGTTTTTAAATGCATAAATATGTATTCTCAATATTAATTGAGCTCCCTAGTGTCTCTTCTCTCGTTCAGCAACACCATCGCTCATATTCTCCCAGAGATACCAGGCTTCACACCTCATTTATCCACAATTATTATTTTACCACTTTGTATTTTTTAAAACCTAAAAACATGTCTGCGGGTCCTGTGTATTTCAGAGACTTTGAGAGTTTTCACAAACCGAGGGGGAGTAACACGGTACAGTGAGGAAAGCCAACATATTTTACTGAGGGTATTTTTAATGGCAAACGCCAGTATTTTTTCCATTATTTAAAAAAGAAATGTGCAAGAGTCCACTTCCTACTCGGCCTTTATCCTCTTTTATGTGATTGTTTTAGTTCTCTATGCCTGCACAGTTTCTGTATATTCCGTCTCCCCTCTCATCCACTAGAGACAACCGTTTACAGACCCAGATACTTTTCTCAAGGATGGAAATGACCGAAAGCCTCGAGGAGAATGAATATTGGGCTTCAACGGGACGCTCACGTCGCTCTGTGTACATGCATTCCTCAAATGTGTCTGACCACACAAAACAATAAGGGAGAAAATGTTTGCCAAAACACAATTGAATCTACCCGATAACTTGAAAAACCCACATGTGAAATGGTACTTTTCAATTTTACTGGTCGAAAGTATGATTTTACACATAAATGTCACACATAAATAAATGAAGAAATACGCGTGGACACATAAATAGAGACATAAATAAATGAAGAATTACAGAAATGTAGAAATAGATTTATTTAATGATGTCCTGTTTAGGTATAACTTATATATATATATTCCTGTATTCATTTATTTGTTTATACATTTATTTTGTTGTTCCAGTATTTATTTATTAAGACATTTATAAAAGCATTTATTCATGTTTTCACACATTTATTTATTAAGACATTTATTTAAGCATTTATTTATTTATTCCTGTATATATTTATTTATTCATACATTTATTTATTTATTCCTTTATTTATTTATTCATACTTAATTCATTTTCTGTCTTCCATAGTTTATTATCAACAATCAGACTTTCCCTGATAAACAAACAAGCACACACAGCGCTGACACACATTTATTGTGGCGGATGTCATTTTTTTTCTGGGTTCCTCCCGAAACCCTTTCATCTCAAAGGAGGTTCACATGTTGGGAGCTAAACCATTTCCCCTCCATCTTCTCGCACCTTTTAATTTCTTTCAATTTCAACTTCCGCTTCTATGATCCCCGACAGAAAAGAGAAAGGCACCCCACCCTCCTCCTCTCCGCTCACGCGTTTCAATTTCCGTCTCTCTTCTCTCCCACTGACTTTCTCCGTATCCCCCCCCCCCCCCCCCACATCCTCTGATTTCCCTTCTCTTGACCCTCTCTTTTCCCTTTTGTTTCCACCTCGCCCTCCCTCTTCATCTTCCTCTCTCTCTCTCTGAAACCTGATTTACCGCTTGTTAACATCAAAGGGATGTTGGACTGTTGGCGCCTCAAACTATTTCTCCAAATCATTTTTATATTCCAGGTATAAATCGGTGTGAAAGCGGCACTTTGGTTTCTGTGGGTTTCCATTGAAGGTCGAAGACAGCAGGAATGGAGGGGATGCACAACGGCTCGTCATTCCTCCCACAGGTTGGCTGAATTACTTCATGGCTGAACGCCTCGGTGGAACATATTTAGAAAAATAAAGTTTTGAGTACATTTTTTTTTGTCAGCAATTGAAAAGTTTGAAAGAAATCGGATCGGAACTTTTCAGGTCAGCAACAGGGGAGGATTTTATAGTTTACAAAACTGTGGCATGCGGGAAACGAACAGCTCGTAATCCTCCTTCTACAATTGCAACAGCATGTTGAATTGCATACGCCACGGAAATAATTCATAACCGCCTCACCTGCTTACAGCCGAGCAGTGAAAAAAGGCATTTGTGGTTTTCCTGCTACTTTTTCTAAATTGTATGTTCTTTCCCATTTTTTATTCTCATTTTCTTTCACCTCCTCTCTTTTCTAGCAGTTCAATTGATTTTTTTACTTCTTGCTGTATTCTCTCTCTCTCTCTCTCTGTGTGTGTGTGTGTGTGTGTGTGTGTTTGTGTGCGTGTGTCACAGGGCTGTGGAGCAAAGTGCCAAAATAGACTTGCGAGTGCTGCAGGAGACGTGGTGTGGAGAAGGCGACACACAGAAAAAGCATTAAGGCATAAATACAAGCAGACGCACACACACACAGATCATGAACGCACGCACAACACAAACGCACACACAGCTGGGGGCCTTGCAGCGTGAGCAGCAGAGAGGAGAAAACAAGAGAGCCTCGGAAATCTTTATTCATACATACCGTAATAACTTATTTTTGGACGACATGAAACATGTGAGTGTAATGTCAGCCCAACGGCCGCCTGAATAAATCTGTCGTCACACGCGGTTAAAGGAATAGTTCATACATGTTGGGAAGTACGCTCATTTGCTTTCTTCACGGGACTCGCCGGGAAGATCTGAATGTGAAGCCAAAAGGCAATTACGCAAACAAACAAACAAACAAACAGGGATAGGAGGCCATAATTACAGTACTTCAAAGCACACTGAATAATAACAATAATATTAATATTAAAATCAGCACCCACATATGCATGATTAAGCCCTGCAGCAGCATCAGGAGGTCTGCATTCTCTCTTCTTTTTTTTTTACTCCACCGGTGTTGTGGATTTAAATGTTGAATTATTTAAATGATTGAAAGAGGACAACTCAGAGAGTATTTTGCCTCGAGTGCACACGGCGACAAGGTCTGAGAGGCCATAAATAAACATTAATCCAACTCTCGGCAAGTAAGGAAATACTAACTTACATCGTGAAATGTTAAAGACGATGCATTAATAAGTGGCACTATCTCCATCTCTTGCTCTTTAGTAGTTATTTGTTAGCGAACCACTGACACCTTGATTTGGGTGAAATAACTTCCAAAGATAAACGGCTTCATACATCAACCGTGTCTCCAGTTTCCGTCAGCGAGGGTATTTAGATGCAATTTTAATGGCTTCCGAAGAAGAACCGAGTTAATAAAAGAGAAACTTTTTTAACATTAAACATGACGTTGTCTCCACTGAGTCGGGAACAACTTCTAACCAGTCACCTTCATTCGGGAGGGAGCTGCCCACAGAGGACTTCACTTCAAAAGGCACGATGTCATCGTGGGTTCAAACAAGCCTCAGAGATAATAAACGATGATTTTACCCGTAACATTCAGCATCAGGGAAGTACCACTCATTGGAATCAAGGAATACAGACACAGCGAATGACTGTAATGTGTTATTAATATTTAAAATTAACTGTTATTACTATCAGACCTACTGTTATTTGTTATGATAATGGCAATGAAATATGAATATGAATGGCCGCTATGCACAGAAGCTCTCAGGCAGAGAGACACACGGAGATGCAAAACTAGACGCAAACAAACAAGTGTGTGTTGGTGTTTTAAACAGCTGAGTCGGAGGTTTGAGGACACTGAGGAATGGATTCAATCTTTCTGTTTTTGAGAGAGAGAGCGAGAGAGGGGTAAAAGAAGAGCAGAGAGAAAACAGTGGCGGGGGGAAAGTAAAAGTGTGGATCTCAGCAGTTAGGACTTGTTGAAAACACGGAGGCAAGAAAAAAACGTTCTTCCCCTTCATCAAAAAACGTAAACAACCACAACAACCACGACAAATGTGCAACACACCAAAGACAACTGCTGAAAACTTTCCGAACTTCTCAGCAGCAATTTCAGCAGAAACAGACAAGAAAGCGTGTTTAAAGAGGCTGAAAATCCTGTTACCTTGTGTAGGACTTTTAAAGGAAAGATGGACACACACACACACACATACACACACACATACACACACGCGGGAAAAACATGCAGATGGTATTTATTTTTTCCGGCGACGAAAATCGTGCATTTTTTTTCCCGAACACAAAATGAGGTGGTAAATGTTTTCTTCTCGCGGCTTTCATAAGTGTCAAAAGCTCCAACCCTTTTTGAATCGTCGCACACACACACACACACCCTGTGAGATACGCAATGTTACGAGTGAAGCAGCTTGACGATTAGACTTCCTCAAACACTTTTTGGGCTGTAATTGGGCTGCTAATGATCCTCCGGCAGTGTAAACAGGATATGAAGCATGCGGGAACCTCAAACCCACAGAACCTCGGCCTCGTTTCAGAGAAAATTACATGTTTTATTCCCGGTTCTTTTTGCATTGAGGTTAATTGATGGTCACGTCTCGATATGACGTGCATGAACATTCTTCGTCATCACTTGTATACATCTCACACACTAACCTGGTTACTTTATTTTTTGCAATGATAATCTAGATAAAACACATACGTCATGTTCTGCTGTACTTGAATTGGAGTTACAGATTATTTAAGATGACCAACAACTTTTTTCCTGTTTCTCTGTGCTGCATAAATCGAAATACAGACTACGGAATGAGCTTTTATTTTAATATATCTTCTGTCTTCTTCTCGACTCCCCTTCCTCAAAAAGCTACTCAAGACCCCCCCCGCCTCTCCCCCCCGCCCCGCGTGTGAACCACCCACTCACCCCCTTTTACCGGGGATCTCCCCAAGCGGAGTCATATATTTAAATCCACCTTCATCTCCCTTCAAGCTAAGTGATTTGTCTGAATTTACAGCTACTTCTCCCTCTGTGTTCCGTCCATCTCTTACAGTCTCCGATTCTCCACATTAGTCTCTCTCAGATGTTTATTTTCAATCCATCCATCTCTCTCACACTCAGATATCATCTACGCTCTCCCTCCTTCCCTCTCTGCCCATCACGCTTGTTCTCTGCCTCGAGCGATCCAATCCATCCGACTTTCAGAATCATATCATCCAATCAGGGCCCACTCGGTGGACAGGGGCGGGCCCTGAGGGACAGGCTAATCAACTCTCTGATGGGATTAGACCTCCCACCTGTCCATCATTTAAGAAAACCCACTCTAGGCCAATCTCCTCTGCACATAGTTTCATATGGCTGTCATTTGGGTAGGAGGGGCACACATATGCATGCACACGCACACACACACACACACACACACACACACACGAGTTAGCAGCTTATCACTAGGTCTGTCATTTTGAATTTGCAAAAGGAGGGAGTAAAATGTTCTCTAATGACCATTTGCACTCTACTTTTCTCCACAATAAAACTGTCTAACCGAGGGAGAAGAGAGAGACGGAGACAGAGAAGGAGAGATGGATAGAGAAAGAGAAATGAATGAAGAAACAACAAAATCCAGTCATAGAGAGAGAAAAGAATGGCGAGAGTTATGAAAAGTTAACGAGAAAAAACAGCCAGAAGGTGACACGACCAAAACCTAAAAAATACAGGAGGAGGGAGAGAAAGATAAAAGGATATGCAAAAGGAGAGGCAGAGAGAGAGAGAAGGAGGCGGGATTTGTATTTCTTGTATTGCAAAAAATGTACTTTACTTCCATCATTAAGTACCCGGTAAGAACCTTTTAGCCCTTCCGAGGTTGCTGTCGCCGATCCTCCTGTTTTGGTTCTTCATAGTGACTGTTAAGCATGATTATTTTACCATTTTCTGAGACTACATAACAGTGACTTGCTCGTTATCTAATCATCATACTTCATGAATCGTCACGACACTGCAAGCTGACAGCGACAGATTTAATTGGCATTTTTAAAAGCGTGTTTGCAAGTAATTTCCGACAGACGGGGAAAATAAAATAAATGGACGTATGAGGTATTGTTTGGCTGAACCGCTGCGATAATAAAGAAGACACCGGTAACACTAATATATTCACGCCTCGTTGTTCACTCCTGCTCACGGTTTTCATTCATACACGTCGTGTTGGAGCCGGTGCTGCGTTGCATTTGGTGAATATCAGTTCCACGTCTCCGTAACTGTATGCGCCTCTAAACAGAAACTCAACACAACAACAATCACATGAAAGGTATCAGTGGCATTTATTCTGCAACATGAGCGCAATTATAATGAATTATTATTATTATACTAATTGGCAGCCTCTGAAAGGTTAAATGTCACTTATTCTTAACTCCAGTAAACTCTCTTATTTACCGTCTCTCTCCAATGAGACATTGAAAACTAGTTAATACAATCTGTACTTCAAAGACTCTCTAACCTTGACTCCCCCGTCTTCGGTGGGGTGGTCTTTCGAGCTATGGAAAAGGCAGAAGGCTTTTCTCTGTGTGGGTTCATATATGTGTGTGTGTGTGTGTGTGTCTTTGTATGTGTGTGTGTTGGACAGAAGTGCAAATTAGCATGCTCATTAGCATAGGGATATAAGTCAACACTGGCCCCAATATGTCTGCCTGTATGTCCCTATTGTGGCCTAGGTGTCTATGGGTGTGTGTGTGTGTGTGTGTGTGTGTGTGTGTGTGTGTGTGTGTGTGTGTGTGTGTGTGGGTATGGATGCTTGAGGAAGTGTCTGTATTTTCTGTAAGAGTTGGCCATTTTCTGCTTATTCCTGACACCCTATTAAAACCATATTTAAATACAAGATACAACAGTGAGCGCACACGGCATGTCTTCCATACTTCTATCCCGCAGTAGAGCTCAAGTTGTACAAAAGAAGTGAATTGGGTAAGTTAGTAGACTCTAAATGACTACGAAATATTACAATGTTTGCAACCAGGTCATACCCTCAGTCTTTGTGCAGTGTGATCACATTTAAACTGTGACCTCTGCACAAGCTCTCCGTGCAGCACGACACAAGTTCACCGTCTGAAAAGTTATAGGATTGATTATGAAACCCGTCTCGTTGCTGACGTGAAGCTGAAAAGCTTGTGAAGCAAAGATTAAACCTGATTGGAGTCCAAACAAGTGCGTTGAAGATTAATTGATAAACGACCTGATGCGCCTTTGAAAGGTCTTACATGTCGGATTAATTTTTTTATGATGTGTGGCCCTGTGTCTAATTTCTAGCATATAAAATATATTTATTTTCAAATTTTCCACCATGTTCTAGTTCTATATCTACTCCATAGAGACACATTTCATTTTTTAGACTTTTGCTGTTTTATCCTCACTTTCCTTCTCTTTTATTTTATCAGGTTTAGATCAACTTTGAACTTCAAGCAAGCAACTCTCCCCCCCCCCACACACACACACACACACACACACGCACACGCACACGCACACGCACACACACGCACACACACACACACACAGGAGCAGTGGATACGGAGAAAGAATACGCCTGGATGGATTTCAAGTATTATCTTTTTTCTCTTTTTGTATTCATTCATTTATAAAATACATCCAGTGCTGCTCCAGTAAATGTAAAGTGTCAGTAATGTGTCCCTCAGCTCTAAAAGCCGCTGCGCTCTGGGGGTCTTTACCTAGTGATTTAATATGTTGAAATATATATTTTAAAAAAAATTCCCAGACATGCTTCGAACGAGGCACGGATCTGTTGATGTTTTCGGGTCAGTTTAGATAACATCTGATAGATAGTGAAAGAGTAAAGAAGGGTTGGCTCAGGAGACTGAGTGTGGTTACATGAACTTTACTGACACTTTCTTAGGCTCTGAGTTTAGCCTCTTGGTGAAGATTTGGGAACATCTGTAAAAGTTTTGTTCAGTTTTTCACATCAAAACTAAGTGGAGCACTTGTTTTAATCAAGTAGGCAGTTGACCGTTTGGTTCCCTGTGTGACCCCTTTAGGCTTAAGTAAGACCCAAGCATAGAAATAATATCTAAATCTTTTTTTTTTTAAGTCAGATGATGTTGTAAGAGTCTTCTGATGCAGATAATGAAGGATTCATTTTAAAAAAATGTTTTTGTAAGTTTTTAGGGAAACGTTGTAATATTGCAACGTTGGGCCTAGTTGGTAGCAGAATTTCAGCATTTGCTCTCCTTGCTGGTGGCATTCTGAAATGGAAACAATAGTTAGAGAATGTTCAAGTATAACTAATTCCAATGCAAATTAATCCTATTCAGGCAATACACTCCACTGATGGCACACAATACTGTCTGGCTAGCCTAATGTGCTCTCTACTTACATTTACAAAAGGAAAATACAACCCCCCCAGAACTCTTACATCCCCATATTCCAGAACATTTACACCTCTCCCTGAACAATGCATTATAAATGCAACGCCCACATTCCAGAACATTTACACCTCTCCCTGAACAAGGCATTATAAATGCAACCCCCACATTCCAAAACATTTACACTTGTCCCTGAACAACCATCCTCCAAAGCATTCTACACACATTATCTGGCTTGTGTAACAAGGAGATATTTGGACAAACCAACAAAGTCCAGATAAAAAAACAGTTGACTATATCTCACTGCGAACATAGAAATAACATAGGGTTTGGGTTACCCTAACCCATTTAGAATTATTCAAATATGGTCTAAACTTAAAATTATAACAAATAACCCTTTTGTAAAGTGTGAATCATCAAATACATTATATCTATCCTGTATATGAACATCCGAGAAGTGGAATGTCTCCATGTAGTGTGCAAGGTGCACCTGCTATTTTAGCTACTATGTTCACCCAACGTTGTAAAATTACAACAATGACATAACAAGCTGAAAATCTAATGTGATACATTAATTCCACAATAACTTAGTATTTACATGAACTACATATTCTAACAATCACCAAAAAAAATATTTCATGGAATTTACTTTCTTCAATGTTGATATAACCAGTTGAATGAAACAAGGAGATGTGCTTCCGGAAAAGTTTGCAGGTAGAGTGAGTTCATGGCCTTATGGCCACACCTATATACACATTTACAATCCAATGGCATTGCAAGGCAAGACAATAGGACCCATTGACTATGTAAATATGGTCTTTCCCCAAAAAACGTTTTTGCAAATGTATTTTTTAGAGAGATAAAAGTGACGTTGTAATATTACAACGAGGGGTCTTACAGTGTTAAGCTTGTCTCTTTATCTTTTATATGAACCTGTATGCGGGGCTGAATCGCTTTGACGTCCTGCATATATCCTTCAAATCCTCCTGCCCGCTTCTCTCTGACATCACTATTTCCAATATTTATTCCGGGTGTGCAGTTAGTGGCAGCGTGGGCTCCCTGGTAGCTCTGACAGCAGGGGCGGGGCTTAGCGAAGGGTCCATTGATCTTAATGGTTAATTTTTCTGTTTTAGTGAGAGGGAAAGTGATTTTTTTCTCTTCATGTCAAAGCATTGTCTTTGGACCAGACCCAGGGTGAAATGAGTATTATATATTGTTCTCGGGGCATTGCTTTATAATCAACTAAGGATGACATCGTCAAATATCGAGTAGTCTGTAGTGTGCGGTACATCCTGAAGGTGAATCATTCAGCCACAGAGTTGCTTCTCAGATCTTGAAGAGAAAACACGGAGCGTATACTTCTGTTACCAACGTCACTGCATCGCTACAGAGACAGGTCAAGCACAGGGCAGGACACACACACACACACACACACAGGACAACTCGCAGAAGTCCTGTCTGTCGTGTCTGAATTGTCCGTGTGTGCCAGTGACGGGGCGCTAATGCACTGCCAGGAAACAACATGGCTCCCTCAGGGAATGCAAAATGGAGGCATGGCAACAGCTGCCAAAATATCAGGGTGAGAGAGAGAGAGAAAGAGAGAGAGAGAGAGAGAGATAAAGAAAGATGGATGGAGGCCACTGGGGCGCTTGAGGGCAGGAAGGAGGTGAAGACAGCTCCCTACTGGCAAGAGTGAAGCACCGTTAAAATAAAATGTAGATTTTCTTATTCTTTGGATAAAAATAAATAAATGCATGTTTTAACTGTTTCTTTTCAAGTAACTGCTAATGACTTATTATGCAGTGGTTCAAGTATGAGACGTGTGGTGAATCTGAAGGATAAATATAACTGTTTTACTTCCTCATTATCCTGAGTCCTTCTCCTCGGCTAAATGTCGCGAGCATGAGGAGAAGAAAATGTCATATTTCCTACCTTTAAATAAACAAAAAATAAAATACAGGCTCTCTGGCAAAAAGGGACACGGCGTCCACGAGTGACATGTTTAAGACTAGTTATATTTATGCACTTATCAAAATCTCTTCTTGACCTTTTTCACCTTCATAAAGTGAATTATATGTGTGTGTGACTCAAGTTATCAATACGTGGGTGTTTGAATGTTTATGTGACGGCCGCTGTGTATTTCAGCATGGTAATTATCAGCTAATTAGTTATTGATTGAGAGCAGCATCTTTTATGGAGGTGAGAGGGCGAGTGTGACACGGGGCACGGCATAACACCTCCGCCATAGTTCACCCTCTGCTGAGCGACCAAGCATGTAAAATCAGACACACACACACACACACACACACACACACACACACACACAGAGACACAGTGTGAACACATTCCTTCCCCCTCACTCTCTTTCTCACCTTTCCTCTCACTTCCTCTCTTTCGTTCACTCCTGTCTCCTTTCCCACGCCATCTCCATCAACACCAGTAACCACACATTAAATAACTTAATTTGCGCTCTTCGCCGCCACGCACTAAGTTTAAAAGGCGTTTGGGGTGCGGTCAATCTCTCCATCTGAATAATGAGTCGTTGTGCTGCCGTGTACGATATCGGGCCCTGTGCGTCAACGAGTTCATCCACACCCATTGCAAGCTTCCTCCATCCTTTGTTCAAGATGGATGCCGTGCTACGATAGTGGGCCAGAAATATGAAGAAACTCTTGATAAAGCATCACAGGAATCTGCTAATTTCCCTTGAGGCTCTTCTCTGGCACAGCACTTTCAAAATGTCGCCTTAAAGATCTCATGCAGGAGGAGAAGGATGGAAAAAAAGAAGCCTTTTACCCCTCAACAACCTCTTTGAGGCCGGAGGACGATGAGCTTCCAGAGCTGTGTCGTCAGCCAAGCTGATCAGAGATCAGTGAGTGCCGCCCGATAGAGGTGCCGGTATTGAACTGGAGACGTGTAACAGCTTTCGGGTTTCTCCCGGGGATTCATCTTGGAATGAAATCGATTTCACCGACACAAAGTAAGAGCTGTTGGTACTCTTTTTGTGGAGAAAATGAGTGACGCACCCGAAAGAAAAGAACACAGGATGCTGCAGAGATAAAAAAAAACTGTCAACGTTTCTTATTGTTTCCATCGAAATTGCTCATATTGCACAACAGCATTCCATCCAATGGATGAGGGTGACTGTGGGTCAGTGGTTAGCAGGTCCGTCCTTCAAGCAGGGGGTTGGCGGTTCAATCCCCAACCTCGTCGATGTGTCCGTGAGCAACACACTTAACCCTGAATTGCTCCCTGTAGCTGTGTCTACGGTGTATGAATGTAACTTCCTTTGGTTTTTTTATGTAATGGATGATACCGTACATTTTGGGGCATGAATCGTACTGTTAATGTATTTTAAATGAAAAATAACACTGGTAGCCCGTATTTAGTGGACAGTGAAATGTTCCAGAGGTGGCGCCACACACAATGCAGGGTTGGGAAACATTTGAGTAATGAAATGTGGAACATGAAAACTCGTGGCTTGGCTCGGTTGGATGCAGACGAAATGTAAAGTATCGAATTTAACCACGTCTGCAGATAAACCTCCGAGTTCAGAGTAATTCAATACGATGGAATTCTAACGCAAGATCAGCTTTGATGCCAGATCGATGAGATTTCTGAGTTTTTGTGTGTCATAAAGCAATTTGTCCAACATGTTATGGGAATGCACTGAGACATTCAGGTTTTTTCTGATTTAACAGCAAAATATCTTTCTGTGCTGTAAGTACCGGATCACCGGAGGTCTAAAAAATAGTTTTAGACCCCATCAAGGTCGCAGCTCCCACATAAACTTTATATTTCTTTGGATGTTGCTTATGGTCTGGTCTGATGTTGTCCACTTTAAAATCGCTGGCTATTTCCTAAGCCTGTTATGGCTAAATGGAAAGTGTGTGTGCCTGTGTGTGTGTGTGTGTAACCTCTGCCTTTAATCCATTTTAACTTTCATTTATTTTCTAGGCTCTCACATGACCCAAGGCACCTGGACAGAATCCTCTCACAGTCTCTCTCCTCTTCCTGTTTTTGTTATTTATTCTCTGACATAAAATTTATTATTTCCTTATCATAAAAGTAGTTTTCCATGATGTCGTCCATATATGTTTCTGAAGAGAATCTTTGGAAAGCCCGATTTTGGCATGTTGGCAGCGACGACACAATTTACTCCCCACTAATTCAAAAGTGGGCTCAGAGGTGGACCCTCTGTGGAGCTCAGGATGACGCAGCAGAGGGACAGCTAGCGGCTAAGTGACTTGAGACGGTACCCACCTGTCACTCAAAGCGGCCACACCCATAATAATGGCTAATTTAAGCCCTAAAATTGTTTAAACAGGAGAGTGAAATAAAAATTCTCACAATTGTCATGAGAGGGGATTTTAGTTATAAAGCCACTTGTTTTTGCAGCATGCTGTGAAAATAAAAAAATGTTTTTCCCTTTACCCAAATGAACTCAGAATGCCGCGGTTGCACATTGTTTTGTTTTTGCTCATCCCAGTGTTTACACAGCGATCCAGCTTAAAAGTGACTCTAAATATCCCAAAGGCAATCATGCTTTATTCATATCCTTTCATTAGATTAGAAGATCGTGAAAAAATGGACTTCTTAAAAAAATACACATTTGCTTTTTACCAAAAGAGGATGCTTACTTAGCATGCGTGTAACCTGTGGATCTATTTATATAATTTTAACCAAAGTCTATGGACTTGACACCAGGTTCGGCTACGGAGCTCAATTCTTGTGGGAAAAAACACCAAATCAAATAGTTCAGTTTTAGTTTTTTTACTAAAGTTTCAACATAAATCAACTAACACACACACATATATTTATAAAGAAAAATAAACTTGGGCAATGCTGTCCAGTACGCCAATCAAAACAGGAAGTGACCTTCCCTGACCCGGATATTTATCAGGATTCTGGTCTTGGATTGGCCAATTAAATTATTTGCCTCCATGAACCAATCAGTGGGTTGCATGCGCTTCCAAACTAACTGCGCTAACATCCATAATATATATTACACTAATCAAGGATTTCTTTTTTTTTAAACACTCAAGATGAATTACTTCATTTATGTTATCTGTTTTCATGAACAGCCGGGCAGCAGCCCCGAATCTTTAAAAGCGAAGAGTCAATTGATTTGCCAAGAACAATAAATGTACAGGAAATTGTCCTTGTGACTTGTAATGCATGAACACAGTGACGACTCTCGCGTTGACAAAGAGTAAGTACACAATGAAATACATAATAGCCGGAATTTACATTCACCGCAAGAAGAAAGAACATGATGCACATGACCAGACAACACAGTGCAGCCTGTATATAATGTTTATCGTCTATTCCGGGAGATGTGACGCCACATGGCTGAAGCTATAGAAAGGGACGGAGTAGCGACACGTTATGTTGCGCAACCTTCAGTAGCAGAATGACATTAAAGGATCCTCGAGGCGTGAATGTAAATTCCTCTTGAGTTATGCGAGATACATTTTGATCACTTGCTCCTGAAGCTCGACGCCAACTCTTCTCGACGCTGTGAACATGTGCGTCATAGTGCAAGCAACACTCGCCCGCAACAGGAAATCAACCCGGAAGAAATGGCAGTAATAGTGTGTTGTTAAGCCCGGAGGGAGGAGATGGATTTGGTTTCACACAAACAAACAAAAAACTGCTCGCTGATTTTCTTTTCATTTCTCAAACAAAATGTGATATTTCCCCTGTGATGACTAAGACACTAATAATTGCTTTAAGGGCGTGTAGTTCAAAGGAGTCAGCAAAAGGAGAAAAACAGGAGCCTTATCAGCACTGATGAGAACCTGATATGTTTTCTTAAAAGGTTTCCTTTTTTCCTAACTCGACGTTTTGTGCAGCGTGTCACATTAAAGAAACATTCATTTTCCGTCTCGGTTTGTACAAGTCATTTTTCTCCCCCAGTGACTCCGCACAGTGTCAGCCCTTCACACACTTACCCAAACACACATTTTGTGAGCACATTGTATTGACTAATATAAGTTATAAGGAGGCTTACCCTGGCCTAGCATCACTCAGAAGCTTGCCCTTGTTAAGTCCCGCCCCCTTTCCCTGTCTACTCCAATACATCTTGAGCAATCACCATTACATCGGCGTCACGATCTCCATCGACATTATAGTCTTATAAGCAACAAGCAAACTAGATAGCTATTCTATAGTTACATCAAGAGTTGTTACCACCTTGTTTCTGAGGAAGATGAGAGATGGGTGAGTTGCTGACACATTTAAATTAAATTAAATTAAGGCTGTCGTTTATTTCTTTATATCTTCGCTGCGGGCTTCCCCGAAGTAGCTTTTTTATGTGCTATTTTCACAAAGCCTGCACAAAGTCTAACATTCCAACGCTATTTATTTAATACTCATTCTGCACCCGCAACCTTCAGTGCCATGTTTCCTTTTGGCAAGCTTGTCTGGCCTAGCCTCAGGAACTAAGGATCGTTCAAATGAGTCGTGCGTTCACCCAAAAGCGTTGCAAATTTTTGGCGCGAGAAGATCCCATGCAAAGTCAATGTAGTGGTTACAATAGACGCACATTTGACGCGAATTGTGGCAAATATTTGCCTCTTTCGCAAGACAAATTTGCCCGACGGCAAGTTGCCAAAGCCAATCAGCGTTGACATGCTCCACCGTTGGTGAATCTAACTGGCTGCTGCTGCTGCTCTAATGCCGCTGGAAGCAGAAGTTATTCAAACGGAGTCGGTGAAAGTCACCGAGCTGTGTGAGCCTACAGGGTGATGTTGTGTGTAAATATAAATATATGATATTAATGTTATGAACCCAGACACGACGACGTATAGATGTTCCCGAAGTTTGTGGGACTTCCACAACAAGTATAAAGCAGAACTAGTGGTTATTTCTTCCATGATGGATGGTGGAAAGGATAACTGTTTCCAAGGAGTAAAGCCACAGAGATAAGCCCCGCCCCCTTTAAGCCACAAATGAAGCGAGTGACGCGAAAAGCAACAAATAGTCATGCGAGTTAACTCACGAGAGTAAAGCGTTGTAAGTATTCACAATGTTTTCGGTGTGAACGCAGCATAACTCCAACCCTGAACCGTGCCTTCACTTAAGCGTCACACGAACCACAACCCAAAAGTAAACTCTGCCCCCTGGTGGCCATCAGGATTCCCGCTTGTCTTTCTCCTCCCGCCAGCCTCAAACCCCTCACCTTCTACGCACCTCACGTCTTCCCCCCCCTCTTTTATATTCAGGTGAAGCGACAGCATTAAGTTTCTCTCTGTCTTTTAAAAGTGATGTGCTCGACACCTGGTAGCTCCGTGACCTTCAGAAACCTGCATCCGATTGATTGATGTCTGCTTACCTCAAACTGTGATGGAGCACTTCCTTCCACCACAGTCCCACATATGCACACAAACTGTTACACTTCCCGAACTTTAACCCATTTAGGGCCTCAAACTGCAACCCACAGAGCGGAAGGAGAAAACTACAAGTTAGTGTGTTCGCCAATTGTACATCAAAGCATTGGAGCATCCCCTCAGCCAATCACGGAGCACAACCTGCTAATTGCACTGTGATGTGAGCGTGAATGTGAAGGAAAAATACCCGTCACTTTCTCTTTCAAATGTGAAGGACATTTTGTCCCACAGGGACAAAGACACACTGTTTAAGTACAAACGCGTAGCGCCTTCCCAAGGACGGAGAGAAAGTGTGCATGTGTGCATTCATGTGGGGGTCACGTCGGCGCGTGTCAAACTCTGCGACTGGTTCATTAAATGGTACACGGATCAATTCTTAATCTGCTTTGTATCCGTCCCATAACGCATGTGGAAACACACACGCGAAAAATCTCCCTCAAACATAAATTCTGACACACACAAACACACACACACAAACACACACACACGTGCTCGCGCCACCACTTCAGAGCGCTTTTGTCTTCCTCTTTGTCAAATTCAATTACTGACGACATCAATAAAGGAATCTCCACCCTAACCAATTACCGCTCAAATCCCCTGTGTGTCTCTGTGAGATGATCTGTCTGTGTGTGTGTGTGTGTGTGTGTGTGTACGATGAAGCAAGTAAGAAAGTGTGTGTATGTCCAACGATATGCAGGAGAAACAGGACACAATTAGTTTGAGGGTGTATGTAGTTATGCTACTGGGCATAGATGCACGAATGTGTGTGTGTCCCAAGTGTGTTCACGTGTGAGACAGCCCCTTTCTGAGCAGGCCCCTCCCTCCAGGAGCCAGACGGGGCGGAGTCAGGTAATCAGGAAGATTCATCTCACCTGGTTTGGTCGAGGTGGTTGCCAGCCGGTCTTTCCTTGTTACGTTTAGTTTCTCCGTTCACTAGTTTCCTTTTCTTTGGTTTAACTCATGTGTAAATATTGTAAAGCCCTCTGAGGCACATTTTTTAGTTTGTGATATTAGGCTATATAAAATAAGATGAATTGAATGTGTGGTCTCCCCCTCTGTTGTTCAGACCTTTGTTTGTTACTTTTAAAGTTACAAGAGAGGAAGCCTTTACAATGAGGACGAATCGTTTGGCAAACGTGACTCTATCTTGGTAAAATATTCTTTAAGGTTCCTCGAGTGCAAACTTCCCCGAGTCGAGCAAGACGGAGCCGGATAAGCTAGCCGTCTAACGTTTAGACAACAGCCAATTGTTCCTGTTCAGGGATCAAGGGGTTAAGTCGTTTTTTTAAAGTCATCAGCAACCCCTCCTCCCAAACTCTCTTTCCATTGATCCTTCCTCTCTTCTTTCTTTCCACCTTTCAAGATTCAAGATTCAAGATGTTTTATTTGTCACATACACACACAGGGTGTGCAGTGAAATGAAAGTGGCAATGCTCAGCAGGAATGTGCAAGGGCAACAAGTACACACTATTTACAATAAAAAACAACACAATATTTACAGTAAGTGTGTGTGTGTGTGTGTGTGTGTGTGTGTGTGTGTGCCTAAGAGGGGCAGTTGTGTGGGTCTATGTGGGGGGTCCTGGTGAGGTCGGAGTTCACAGTCCTGATGGCCTGAGGAAAGAAACTCCGTCTCAGTCTCTCTGTTCTTGCAGCGTGACTACGGAGGCGCCTGCCTGACCGCAGCAGCTGAAACAGTCTGTTGTTGGGGTGGTGAGATCCTTCATGATCCTGCGGCTCTGGTTCTGCACCTCCTGGTGTACAAGTCCTGCAGGGTGGGAGTGTGGTTCCAATAGTGCGTTCAGCCGAACGCACTACTCTCTGCAGAGCCTTCCTGTCCTGGCGGAGCAGTTGCCAAACCAGGCTGTGATGCTTCCTGTCAGGACGCTCTCTACAGCTCCAGAGTAGAAGGACTGAAGGATCCTCTGGGAAACTTTAAATTTCCTCAGCTGCCTGAGGTGGTAGAGGCGCTGCCTTGCCTTTCTCACCAGAGTGTCTGTGTTTGTTGACCATGTCAGATCCTCGGTGATGTGGACTCCCAGGTATTTATACCCGCTCACAGTAGTCCCGTTAATCCCCAGTGGTGAGTACGTCCTCTCTTGTTGTACCCTCCTCAAGTCCACAATCAGCTCCTTTGTTTTGGTGACATTCATGATGAGGCTGTTGTCCTGGCACCAGAGTGACAGATCAGCAACTTCCTCCAGGTAGGCCTTCGTCGTTGTCGGAGATCAGGCCCACCACCACTGTGTCATCCGCAAACTTGATGATGGTGTTGGAGCTGAACCTGGCCACACAGTCATGTGTGTACAGGAGTACAGTAGGGGCTGAGGACGCAACCCTGGGGGATCCTGTGTTCAGGGTGAGGGATTTGGAGGTGTCTGCCCACCCTGACCACCTGTGGCCTGGCGGTCAGGAAGTCCAGGATCCAAGCTTCTGGTGCTGTGTTCAGTCCCAGCTCAATCAGCTTGCCGGCCAGTCTGGAGGGGACTATGGTGTTGAAAGCTGAACTATAATCAATGAACAGCAGTCTCACATAGCCCCCTCTGGCTGTCCAGATGAGAGAGTGTGGTGTGCAGTACCTGGGAGACAGCATCATCCGTGGATCTGTTTGGGCGATAAGCAAACTGCAGCGGGTCCATGGAGGAAGGGAGGAAGGCGCAGATGTAGTCCTTTATCAGCCTCTCAAAGCATTTCATGACCACCGAGGTGAGGGCCACCGGTCGGTAGTCATTCATACATGCTGGAGAAGCATTCTTGGGCACAGGGACAATAGTGGATCTCTTGAAGCAGGCGGGGACCACGGACTCAGCCAGGGAGAGGTTGAATATTGTGGTGAACACTGGAGCTAGCTGGTTAGCACAGGTCTTCAGTACTCGCCCAGATATGCCATCTGGACCTGCAGCTTTCCTGGTGTTCACCCTCAACAGAGCCCTCCTCACACTGTGCTCGGTCACAGAGAGTGTGTGTTCATCCCGAGCGGTAGAACTCCACTCGGCTACGCTAACGGTGTTGTTGTTAGCCGGCGAGCTAGCGCTGTTGTTGCTAGCCTCAAACCGTGCATAAAATGAGTTCAGGTCGTCCGCTAGGGATAAATCGGCACTCACCATTGCGCGGGTCTGCTCTGGTAGTCTGTGATAGTCCGTAGCCCCTGCCATAGGGCGCCTGTGATGTGAGCGTGAATGTGAAGGAAAAAATACCGTCACTTTCTCTTTCAAATGTGAAGGACATTTTGTCCCACAGGGACAAAGACACACTGTTTAAGTACAAGCGTAGCGCCTTCCCAAGGACGGAGAGAAAGTGTGCATGTGTGCATTCATGTCGGGGTCACGTCGGCGCGTGTCAAACTCTGCGACTGGTTCATTAAATGGTACACGGATCAATTCTTAATCTGCTTTGTATCCGTCCCATAACGCATGTGGAAACACACACGCGAAAAATCTCCCTCAAACATAAATTCTGACACACACACACACACACACACGTGCTCGCGCCACCACTTCAGAGCGCTTTTGTCTTCCTCTTTGTCAAATTCAATTACTGACGACATCAATAAAGGAATCTCCACCCTAACCAATTACCGCTCAAATCCCCTGTGTGTCTCTGTGAGATGATCTGTCTGTCTGTGTGTGTGTGTGTGTCTGTGTGTGTACAATGAAGCAAGTAAGAAAGTGTGTGTATGTCCAACAATATGCAGGAGAAACAGGACACAATTAGTTTGAGGGTGTATGTAGTTATGCTACTGGGCATAGATGCACGAATGTGTGTGTGTCCCAAGTGTGTTCACGTGTGAGACAGCCCCTTTCTGAGCAGGCCCCTCCCTCCAGGAGCCAGACGGGGCGGAGTCAGGTAATCAGGAAGATTCATCTCACCTGGTTTGGTCGAGGTGGTTGCCAGCCGGTCTTTCCTTGTTACGTTTAGTTTCTCTGTTCACTAGTTTCCTTTTCAGGTCGTTATACTTTCCTTTGGTTTAACTCATGTGTAAATATTGTAAAGCCCTCTAGGCTATATAAAATAAGATGAATTGAATGTGTGGTCTGTTGTTCAGACCTTTGTTTGTTACTTTTAAAGTTACAAGAGAGGAAGCCTTTACAATGAGGACGAATCGTTTGGCAAACGTGACTCTATCTTGGTAAAATATTCTTTAAGGTTCCTCGAGTGCAAACTTCCCCGAGTCGAGCAAGACGGAGCCGGATAAGCTAGCCGTCTAACGTTTAGCCAACAGCCAATTGTTCCTGTTCAGGGATCAAGGGGTTAAGTCGTTTTTTTAAAGTCATCAGCAACCCCTCCTCCCAAACTCTCTTTCCATTGATCCTTCCTCTCTTCTTTCTTTCCACCTTTCCTTTTCACTCTTCATTCATTTTGCTCCCATTCGTCCAAAATCCCGTATCTCGTCACTTCCACCACTGTCCAGGTCTCTCATCCCATCTTCTCACTAGGCCTCGGCACATGCCTCCTCCCCTCGCCTCCTCCCCTCGCCTCCTCCCCTTTGTCAAAGCAACGGCTCGCGCGAGGCCGGGAGACGACGGTGCTAATTTGTGTGTATGTGCTTGCTCGTCCCCTATCCGTCCCCTACCGGCTGTGACACCGCTGACCTACACATACTGCTCTGTCAACAACAACGGCACACACACACATCACAAATGACAGCGTAACAAGATAGTTTACACTGGCAGAGAAGAGCGAGGGTGGGCTGAAGAGGAGGGGAATGTTATTATCTATGGAGTACATCACCGCTGCTCGTGTTGTTGTCAGCGCTTAAATGGGCTGAACTGAACAACACGAGCCGCGTTGTTGAAAATCTACAGCGGTCCACCACAGCCGGAGACGGGCCCAGCTCGTCACTTTTTATGTTCATTAGCGGGCGAAGGCAACACACACACAAAAAAGAAAAGGCGCTGAGCAATTCCCCCTGCAAACATTGCTCCACCATGAGTAATTAAACAAGAGGGGAATGTGATGTGAAACCGAACAAGAATGCTTCTCGTCCTCGGACTATTATCGCTCGAAACTCGCCGCGGAGAAATCTTGTCTTTCTTCTTTTTCTCTCCAGTTGGTTTGTCTGACACACGTTTAAGAACGACGCCAAAGAGGAATGCGGTCGTTCCTCGAGTCACCCGTTAATTTTCTCTGCTGGTTTAATGCGTTTCACTATCGCAAAGGGCCCCGGATCTATAAAGCATGATACAAGACGCTACAGAAGTCCATTCAATTGGGTGTACGTTGCTCTGCGGAGACGGAAAGTCGCGTTTCAAGGACAGCCACGCCCACTTGCTGCAGTCCAAGATAGAGTCCATCACGGACACGGAGACATGTTCTCTAAGTTGCGGGACACGGTGGTGTTTGTTACCAGCTGCAAAAAGAAGACCTTTTGAGTCTGTCTGTGTGAAAGTAATCGTGGAAAGAATGTGTCATTAAGTGCCACAGAGGGGGGTTGTGAGTACTTTACCGCGTATTTATATTCCTCTCGGCACAAGACGGTCTCCAGTTGTTTCTTTGTGTATTTAGCTTGTGATTAAAATACTAATTAATGTGTTTAAAACACAAATCCATCCCGTCAGGCTTCAGGTGATGCAGGTGTGTGTGATTAGCAGGAGCACGGCACGATCAGCGCCCCGTGAGAAGCTAACGGCTAATACGGGCGTGGCCTTAAATGTTTATGTTATATGACCACTGGGGAGCTTCTTCATTGAAAGAAGAGCACAGAATGGCACTGATGGCTTTTCTAGATGGAAATTATGCCAGGTGTGCGCCCCACAGCCCTCTGAAGATTCAGTGTCTCTCCATCACGTTAAGCGCTGAAAAACCCTTCTCTGAAGCGAAAGTCGTCTGATTTAAACATATCTGAAAAGCGGAATGAAACTACGCACGCTCGCGGGCTGGTCTAAAAGTAAAACATGGGATTATTCTCATTCCATACGCCGACGATTGTGATTAGCGCCGGCAAGCCTGAAAGAAAACAGATACCTCCTGTGCTCCTGTTGCTTAAATTAACTTGTATCCTGATAGTTGATGTCGGTCTTAATCTTAAAAAAGAACGAAATATGTGTCTATACAGTACATGATGTGTAACAATCTGAGTTGAGTGAGCAGGTGAACTTTTGACGTTTCATAACTTTCCTAATGATACTCTACATGCAACAACGAGAAAGGGGGAGGAGTCAAATAGGCGAGTGCCCTCCAGCAATGAGCACCATGACACTTGCTCCGTATTTAAAATAACATTGTTCTCCATGTGCTCAATGCAATGAACTCCTGAATCTGTTTCCTGTGTTCTGAAATGGTCCTTTATATCGTGCTGTGTGTTTGAAATGATGAAGTGTCATCATGAAAGGTGTTAAAACTTCACCTGCTCCGTGCTGCCCACTCAGGATTAGGCTGCAGAGGGTGGTGTGTGTGTGTATGTGTGTGTGTGTGTGTGTGTGTGTGTGTAACACATGTTTGCGTTATTGCACTTTACAGCTGTCATTGTGACTCACTGACAGCTCTCGCTACCTGGAGCTGTACCCCGTGGGTCCCATTGTCGAAAGGCTGGCTTTGTTGAAGCTTCTCTGAGTGTGTCTATGTGTGTGTGTGTGTGTGTGTGTAAGAGAATACAAGAGGGGACATATCTGTCAGATTAGATGTCAACAAACACCAACAGTTTGCTAACACTCAATCATCATGCACACGCTCTTCTTCCCACACAAACAAACACAATCAGCACATGGGAGGGCTCCAGGTCTCGTGTCTCTGTCTCGTACCAACGCTTATCACAGTTTACACACGGTGTCCCGAACTTCATCTGAATATGTTGCTGCATGATTTTTCCGGTTGACAATTTCTGTACATCATAATATATGAATATAAGAAGTAATTCAGGGGTGCACGCTTCATGAAGCAGGGTGGATGCGTACACTTCAGTCGGGTAGGACAGCAGTTACTGAGGAATTACCATCATGTAAACCAGGCACATGCACCCCCTGGTTTGCATAAAGCTGCGTGGATTGTAAACAATATTGGATGGAAAGGCAAGGTTTTGATCAAGGAGGAGAAATGAGGGAGATGTTGATGAGCTGAACGGTTTTCAGCTCGACTGAAATCCCAAAGACACGAGCGGGTTTACTGTGTGCACTCAAAAAAACGATTCAAGCCCTTCTTAGAGGTGACACATTTAAATATTGTTTGATACATTTAAATAAATCAATTACAAAAATAGATATTTATATTTAATGGGTGTTACACAAAATGTATGAATACTTTCATTTATTAGATTTATTTAGGTTAGATGGTGTGCATATCAACTCAAAATAAATGTGTTTCATTGGGGACTACCCTTTGCGCATGCGCCTTCTGAAAATCAGTTGTTTACATGAGGTGAAGACACTTTCAGGGCTGTACGGTGGTGTAGTGGCTAGCACTGTCGCCTCACAGCCAAAGGGCCGTGGGTTCAATTCCCAGTTGGGGTGTTCCTTCTGTGTGGAGTTTGCATATTTTGTTAGTTAGTTAGTTTATATTTTGAGTTGGACAAACATAAATTAATTTAATTCAATGAATATCGTTATTTTATTTTAGATGTATTTGATACAAATGAGTTGGACTAACTTAATTACATTTTATTGCACTGATGTGCTAAATTTGAGTTGGAGTTGCATATAATTGTTGGATGGAAAACCTGCCAACAATTTAATTGAGTTCATCCAATGAGTCATTTCTTTGAGTGTGGAAGAGTCTGAAGTGAAGGAACGTGAGCAGCTGGAGATCCGGCTCAGCATGATATCAACTCAAACACAGTCACAGATATTCTAGCTGCCACAAGCAAGTGGATTGACGACAGCACTTTGCTTTGCGGTTGCTCTAAAACGAAGCTTCAATTTAAGTATAGAGCAAATGAAATATTTCAAACAGTTGATCTCAATGATCAACGCGTAAAGTGGATTTAGGATCTATTAACCCTTGTGTTGCCTTCGGGTCAATTTGACCCGATTCAATGTTTCACCCTCCTGTCGCCTTCGGGTCAATATGACCCGATTCAATGTTTCACCCTCCTGTTACCTTTATATTTACTAACATATTTTACCCTTGAGGTCAATATGACCCCAGCTATTAAAATCTCCAGAAAATTATTAGAATTAATATTGTTTTCCAAGTTTAAGTGTGAGGTACTTTATGTTTGTTTGTTGACTCCCGAAAGAACACCGACATTAAACATTGAATCGGGTCAAATTGACCCGAAGGCGACAGGAGGGTTAAATATTGAATCGGGTCAAAATGACCCGAAGGCAACACAAGGGTTAAACATGCGATGTGTGTGTTATTTTTCTGTGTTTGTATGTTTGTTTATAACCCCCCTCCCAACACACACACACACACACATCTATTCACACACACGCCAGCCACTATTTCCTACACCCTTCCATACATACACATACACACGCACGCACACGCACACACACACACACACACTGACAGCAAACATTACAGCTATCTGAATGAGCTCCTTCCATTTGGGCTGTGTTGTTATTGATCGTTCTTAAACAGCACCACTCCGGTCGGCGTGTACCAGGAAATTGGCCTCATATTGAAGCTGTCACAGCAAGGGTGCCGTTCACTTTAGGCCCTGAAGGCTCAGAGGAGAAGTAGCACGAGGACAATCAATCTCCAATCCATAGTATCAGCTTGTTTTCTGTAAAGCTTTTTTTTCCGGATGTATTTCTGTATTATTTATTAGTACAGTGTTTCTGTTGAGTTTACGTGGCTCGGCACTAAAGATCCGGTGCACACCGAACCCTGTGCCGCCCTTCAGACAGACACCGCCTCACCGTGATCCGTGACGGCTGCCCTGGCTGACACTGACCTCTGACCTCCTTGTGGAGGGGATTAAGCGAACAGTGAGGAATGATTACAGAGTGAGGAGCAGGCTGGAGACGACGTGCATTTAAGTTTATAAATGGGAGCTTGGTGCACACTGCACCTTTCACCTTGATTTCATTATAGAAAATGTTATCGATGATGAATGGCTTTTTTTACCACATAAACTAAATAAGGTTTGAAGAGCAAAATGGCTATATGGTTATTTCTCAACTTCCTGTTTCTGGTTGGACAACATTTTATTAAAGTAACGGGGAGATTGAGCAGGAATAGGGGATGGAGTATCTACCTTCCACTTTCAGAAAGCTCGATTGGGAGTTAGCAGTAGCCTCCGGAGTCTTTGACCACTATAGCAATGAGGAGATAAGGCTTGCAGAATCAGTAACTTCGTTGAAATCACTTTTTAAACCGATTTTTATAGAACAGCTTTTAAGTGATGTCGTCCTTTTATGCAGCTCTTTGGTTCCCCTAATTTAGTTTGTCTGTTTTTTTATTTTATATTCGTATCTTACCATTCTATTTGTTTGGCCTTGATTCTCTGAAGAGCATTTTGTAAACTTTGTTTTTAAAGGTGCTATTGTGGAAGATCACATTCACTACACTATATCAATAAAGTTATTATTATTATTATAACACAGTGTGTATTTTTCTTTGTTCTCATGCATACGCATGGGGAGGTGCATGCATGATGCGTACAGGTAGATTGCCATGAAACTCAGCAGTGAAGAAGAGGACTTCTACCAAGTATGGATGCCCATTTTTCAAAGAAAAGTTGAAGGAAATGCATTCCACATATGAGTCTGGCCTCGGGATGTACACGATGTGTTTTGGTCAGTAACAATGAATGTAAACAAGAAAACACCACAGGGCACTTTTAATCAGCGGAATGTCAAACATATTTTTTTGAAGTTAGTAACCTCCTATCAGAAGACTGAATCTGGCAGAAGCAGGTTTGGTTATTTGCAAAGTACGCACATTTAATTATTAATATTGTGAAAATTATTCATATGAATATATTAACACCCAAACTGTGGATAAAGTTTAAACATTGAGGTTCACTTAAAATGTCAATTGTTAGAGATGTGATCCACATTCAAAGTGAACACATTATTATCATAACTCACAACACATATGCACCAAATTATCTCTTGAAAATATTTATCTTTAACAATACTATTATTCGTTAACAAGGATACTACCTAAAATACATCAAGTGGTGAAGGAAGTGTGTGTGTGTGTGTGTGTGTATGTGTGTAGGAGGGGGAGGAGAGAGAAAGAGTTAAAGATGACGGACGTAGTCTCGGAAGTGATTCCGCCACCCGAGACTTAACAATGGCGGAGGAGAGAGGAACAAGTAAAAGAGGGCGGAGCAAGAAGGCGGACGCAACAAACACTCTACAATGGAGGCCGCGCTTACACGCCCTGGTGGAGGAGGAAAAGAAGGAGAAGACAGAAAATGCGACTCTCAAAGCGAGACAAATCCTCAACGTAGCAGTAAAGATCGGCCACTGGAACGTCGTCACACAGAAGCGCCAGCCCTTTAAGTGAACAGCGAGGAGCGGTTTCACAATCCGGGCTTTCAAAATGACTTGCAGTCTTAGTTTCACCCACACGGCGAAGTACCAACACACATCATTTTGTCTTGAAGCTGAGAAGACATCAACCTTAACAAAGACATGGCTGTGGTTCAGTAATAACATCGTAATTATCGAGTTTCTTTTTAACGGCCGCATCTGTTTTCCTGCTATTTGATAATTCTGCTTTACTGGTACGAATATAAATGACCGATGTTCGCTTTTTTTTTAATGGCCATTAAATTAAAAGTTGCCCGCATATCGGCAATCCTGAGACTTTCATGTGACTTTCAGTCAACAGGAAGTGAGATTAAAAAAAGCCTGCGTGCTGTGATAAGTGTCTCATTATGCTCCGTGGTACAAAGGGAATTAGAGAACAACAAAAATGCTTTGAGATTTAAAAAATATAATGATGATTCAAGATGGATCACTCACTGTGTAAAATAACCCCACGTTTACCTCCTCACATAATTGTAATTACCTCCCTGTTGTTTAAACGGTTATATTTCTCAAACTCTTGAGAAATGATTTGCCAATTCATATTTCACTGAGCAATTTTTCACTTTTGCACATAAATAATACTAATATCCATCATCTAGTAAAAAAAAAAATGTCCAGTATTAACAATGAGCCGTTAGACCATGGATGGCCGTATTTTGTGCATGTTGAGGGTGTCTGGTTTTACAAATGCATGAATGAATTAAAAAAAACTTGTCGATTTAAAAGTCAGACTCATACATCCCTCCGTTCAACACGCACCTTGACCACATCCACGTCCGTCGAGGTGCAGGTGACCGAGTCGTCCACCTCCCTCACCTGCCCGTCGGTCTCCACGGTAACCAGTTTGATGGGCACTTCCACACGGCGACCTGTGAGAATGGCTGTGTTCACCACCTCCGTGTCCTAAAGAAAGAGAGAAAAGAAAAGTTCTCATAAAAGAGATGAAAGAGAGGTAACGCATGTTTTTGTTTTTTATGCCTGAAACCGCTGCCGGGTGCTTTATGAAAGAAGAAATGGGTGTTTATTTGAATGTATTTTCATTTTTTAAAAAAGATTCCCCCGACATCTATCCCATTCATACTTCTTGTTGTTTCTTTTTAGATAATATGCTTGTCATATTAATTAAATTCCCCTCAGAAGAGACCGGAATAAACAAGTAACAGACCAGGGGAGAGTTTTAAAGGAAGGAGATAAAAAGAGGTGATTATAAATCTCAAGATTAATTTAATCAGCATGGTGATATTTGATTAGATCCTTCCAACAGAAATAGCACAAACAAACCATCACACACACACACACACACACACACACACACACACCTCAGTTTCCATTGAGTTTCCAAGGTGGCATTTATTGCCTCTCACAAACAAACGCCTGATTATAGGTAGTTTTGCCGGGCCCACTGTTTCTGGATGGGGAGTGTGTACGTGTGTTTGTGTGTGTGTGTTTGTTTTTACTCTAGAGTAATTCATGCCAACGGAGAAGATGAAGAAGCAGAAATGCAGAATGAATGTGCTGCATTGTCCATAGCTCACCGTGTGGCTCCAGACACAATCAGGATTTAAACGTCTTTAATCCAAAATGTTCGGCACCGTGTGTGTGTGAGGATGTGTGTGTGTTTGTGTGTTTGTGTGTGTGTTCTGCCTTTGTGAGGACACATTTTAAAATCTTCAAATTGAGCACATCTCTGGAGAGTTTGACCATGTTGACTGTTTCCCCCTCCTTTAGCCTTCATGTTTGATGGGTTGACGTTTAGTCTAGGTTTAAGGTCAGCATTGGGTTCAGGTCATTCTTCATGTTGAAAAGTTAAGTTTGGGGGGGCAGAAAAGTGAATTGTGGGAATGAAGGTTTTCCCTTTTGGGGATATTTTCAACATAAACAGCATTCAGATCTGTTATGTAAGTACAAGTATCAGGACAACAATGACACAACTATACATTATAAGAAAGGCCCCTTAGTTGAGAATGCAGTTTAGTCGTGTGGTGCATTCAAAGACACAGTTACACATGCTGTATACAGACACCTACATCAAGATCAAGAAAACACACCCACGCATTAACAAACATCTGCGGAGGCTTGGTCTAGGACGCAAGAACAAGTAAAGAGTTTACGCTTACTCACTCTCCTGGCCATTGGTACATTCGTCAGAGGTATCATACCTGACGAATGCGCGTTTATGGCCTACTCTCTGGATATGGCATCGGCCTATCTCAAATTTTCCCGATATTATCTATCTTGACGGGCCGGTATGACCGGCGGGGCAGGTTGTTGGACACTTTCTGTATGGAGTTGCGTTTGCTGCAAAGGCTGATGGTGCATTTCCCTGATGCAGTCAAGGGCGACACGGATGCAGGCCATCCGTGGTTTTGGGGGGTTACTGGCCTCCCTCTGTGACACAGTTGCAGTCCGTCAATGGTTATCGTTAAGCAACTTCATTAGCTTAGGAGACGCTCAGCTTCCTAAACACCTCAGGCCATTTTCGGATCCTGGATGGTCTTCCCGGGCAATACTCCAAGTATCTAGGCAGCTTTGCGGAGGGCCTCCTTTCTTCGATCAACGAAGCATTATGTAGGTCAAAGGGGTAGCACAGAGGCTGCTACTTTGGCTAACCCCTAGGCATCGCAGTTGCACTGATGCCGGGAATGGGACAGCTGTAGACCTTTACCCTGACCTCAACCTAATGCTGGCAAGTCATAAATCATTGAAGTCCGGCACTATATGGTAAGTCATTCATATAAATTGTTTGTGGTGTCCGTTTCAAGTATCGGTTGGCAATGACTTGTCAGTCATCTTATGTACAGCCGTATCTCACCATAGCTAAGGTTCCAGATCCGCTCGCTAACACGGACTTGTGGAACCATGCTGGTGCGAGGTGATCAGTTTTCTTGTGAGTTTTCCTCAATTTCCTGCTTCTACGTTGCCTCATCTAAACGTGTGCTTCTAGCATTCTCTAGTTTCACGTTGCCCTTAACTAACATGAAGCATGCTTGAGTACCTCTTGGTTCGGCCTAAGACTGGCTCCTCTGCTCCTCTCTTCCTTCCCCCGGGGAAGGTGGCCATATCTCAGACTTGGTTCCGGGGTCATTGGAAGGTTATCCTCCCAAATAGCAACTTAGCCTAGCCAAACTACTCGGGGCATTCTTTCCGGATAGGGGCTGCTACTTCGGCGGCCGCCAATGCATCTCCGCCTCAACTCCAGAGAATGGGGAGGTGGTCCTCCTCTGCCGTTGGCTCCGACATCCGGCTGGACCTCGACACCATATGGTCAAATCAAAGGTCCCTGAAACCTTAAGTTGGTAAGGTTTACATATAACTGGTGGTGGTGTTCATTTCGTGGCTATGCTGGCCTTAAATCTAAAAGAAGAAGAATATTTTCCTGCTTTTACGTTGTCTCGCCTAAACGTGTTCTTCTAGCTTTCTCTGGTTTCACGTTGCCCTTAACTAACGTGAAGTTTCTACTTCCCTGGTTGACGTTGCCTAGTTTAACGTAATAGTTAGCGGTTTACGTTGCCCGGCTTAACGTGATCTTTTCTTATTTTCCTAGGTGAACGCTATCTGGCGTAACGGTATCCTTCTTATTTTCCTAGGTCTCCGTTACCTGGCAAAGTGGATTATCTTCCAATTTCCAGCAAAAACATCAGGCAAAAGATGGTATGGAAACCCGCTCTCGTTTACAGGTCCAGGGAGGGCCGTCACAAAGCTGACATAATATTCCTGTTTCCGGGTATTTCTTGTTTCTGGGTCTGCGACGAACCCGTCCAACGAGGACACAGTCTTTTTCCCGGACGTACTTCCCCGGATGCGTGGGAGCCAGAGTCCGACAGGGTCTAACGAAGCGACCAACCGATACAAATCCGACTCGAACTGTCCTGCGGTCTTGAAAGTGACCCCTACTATCCTGTTCTGCGGTCTACACAGGACCCCAACCTGTCCTTGTCTGCGGTCTACCCATGACCCCAATCCATTCTTGTCTGCGGTCTAACTTGACCCAACCTATCCGGTCCTTGGGAGCGACCAAGCACGTCGTGACCCCCGCTATCCATTCGGGGATCTTAAAATCCCCTTCTCCTTTGAAGTGGTAGTTCCTATCCACACTGTCCAGTTATGCGGTCTACTCTCGACCCCCTCCTGTCCTTGTCTGCGGTGCATCTTCACCCCTAATCTGCCTTTCTGCGTCATTTCCGACCCCACTATCATTTTCGGGATCCGGTCGGATCCTGCTGTCTTAGTGCTGTATATCTAGATCGGCACTATTAGCTTCTGCGGTCGATAGACCTCCGTATCCTTGTCTGCAGTCCTTCGGGGCCTTCCTGTCTTGCTTTTTAGCTAGAACTTCTTAACTCTGTGATGTTTACTATTACGGCTAGCCTTAACCCCTTCGAACCATAACTAATGGTTTCATGAAATGGTTCTAGGGGTGCCTAGGAAACTTCTGCGGCTGTAGGTAAGGTTTAATTTATTTTATACATATAAAATAATTCTCTTTGGGGGGATTCTGCCTGCACAGATATCAGCAGCTCTACCCCTGGTTTATCCTACTTCAGGATGGAGTCCAATCGCCAAAAAGACTTTGCACTATTGCAATATTCTATTGTAATAAATGATTGTTCAAACTCTAAATACCCGGCTTTAGCTCAGTGGGGTAAGAGGCTGCAAGGTTGTGGGTTCGATCCCTCTCCCCATTAGTTGCAAGTCTGAGCAAGGCACTGAACCCCGGCGCTTTGGGTTAAATGCAGAGAACTAATTTCCCCTTGGGGATTAATAAAAGTGTATATTCTATTCATCTCTCCTGATTGAAATGTAGCTTAGCGAAAATTCAGACAGGAAGACATTGGGTACAGCTGGTTCATTCACAAGACTTGCAGCGATTACTCCATTAGCTGATTGGGGGCGGGCCCGATGAATGAACCATTTAGAGCCAGCCCAGTTGGATAAGCCTATCACAGAGTCGTTGGTAACACTTTAAAGTTCTGTTCTCTGCTGCTGTCAGTTGTCGTTTCAGCTCGCGTCAGTTCGTCCCTCCGCCACCCCAGGCTCCTCCAATTGGCGTTGCGGCAACGCGGCTTCGACACCACCACCAGTGTCTGGACTCCATGGGGGGATTCTGCCTGCGCAGATATCAGCAGCTCTACCCCTGGTTTATCCTACTTCAGGATGGTGTCCAATCGCCAAAAAGACTTTGCACTATTGCAATATTCTATTGTAATAAATGATTGTTCAAACTCTAAATACCCGTCTCTCCTGATTGAAATGTATTTGAAATAAATTCTGTGTATTTCATTGCTTCACCCACATCTTTTTTACATTAGACTTTCTTCCTTGAAATATCGGGGTAAGTGAATTATAAACTGTCTTTAAGACCTTTAAATACAGGACCTGGACACTGATTAGTGTTCGTGCTAACGCTACCGCTTGATCTTTTACGGGCGGCGCGTTCGCCCTGTAATGAGTCCCGATGTCACGGAGCTTCTGGAACCACGCCGATGCTCAGAAGGACACCCTGACATGGTGGACATTAATTGGTAGTCTATTTGCATGGGTCAACGCGCGCCCGTGACCCTCCGTCAGAACACGGCCGACGGTAGTTAGTGTTGGAGAACAAGCATCTCTAATGAGGATGGAAACATAATTGAATTATATTCTTGTTTAACCATAATTGAAGTGACTCCACGAGGGAGAGGGAGGGAGGGAGGGAGGGGGAACAGCCAATGGTAAGAGGGTGGAGGGTTTAATCTCGTATGAATAGAACCAATGCAGGTTGAGTGAATGCACAGAACATATGTCGTATAGTTCTTCGTTGCAAGACGAATAATAACCTTCAAGTTATTAAACGAAACAGAACAGACATACCAGGGGGAGGAGAGAGAGAGAAAAAACATTACATTTGAGAAATTGAAAAAAAAACAGCAGGAAGAAGAATATTAGAGGCGGAGCAGAGGAGACAGAAAAAGAGACAGAGGGAGAAAAGAAGAGCATTTCATGGCTGTCCAAGGGAATTATTAAGTGGCTCGTCAACAACCAGCCTCCCCACTGCCTTCAGAAGCTGCACTGAGATAAGCTGCCAGGAGGTGTGTGTGTGTGTGTGTGTGTGTGTGTGTGTGTGCATGTTGCAGAGAGAAGTGAAGTCTAGGAAACAACCTCTCTCTTCAATGAAGCTTATCCACGCATTGTGTGTGTGCGTGTGTGTGTTTGTGTGCAAGTGTGCCCTGTAAAGTGTGTGTGTGACTTAAAGTGAAGCAACTGGAGCGAGACCACCCATCACCGGAACACAGGCAGTGTCTTTTCCTCTCTCTCTCTCTCTCTCTCTCTCACACACACACACACACACGGTTGTAATGAGTTGACAGTGAAAAATGTGGCACTTTTTGCTCTTCTGTATGAATTCATTGCCAACTGTGACTTACAATAACAGTATGTAAGCAGTTCTCTTTCTCTCCCTCTCTGTTGGTCTGTTCCTCTCTCTTTCGTTCTTGTATACACACAGACACACACACACACACACACTCTTCTTCCAGTGCAAATACTTCTGCCACTAATCTATAACTGTGTTTCCAGTAAATGTGACACAATAACAACACACATGTACACACACACTTTTCTTTTCACTCCTTAAATTGTCAAGTTTCTCATTTGGGGGAAATTGCTTGGCACATTTCCAACTCTTGAGTCTTTGTTTGGTCTCGTCGTGACCTTTTGACCTCAGTCTGATGAAAACAGAATTGAGTCATTTGTACAGACGGGTCTCTGCTTCACCGTAATGTTACACACGTCAAAGGGCGCTGAAGTCTGTTTGGAACATGTTGTCTGTTATGTTGTTGACGTACTCGTGCTTCTACACAACGTCTCATTGGCTACTACGCTGGTCCTCAAGGAAGAGACACTTCTTGAGACGTCCTCATGTGGATCGGATAGCTGGCGTAAGAGAATTTGTCAAATTCACCAACTTCTTTTGTATATACAATTTCTTTTGACGTACAAACACAATTTGCTAATCAGTCTGCTGTTACCCAAGCCTTGGTTTTCACTCATGACTTTACGTTGTCTTACTCGGAAGCAATTTTGAGTTTGAAAATAATCACGTAGATGTTTGACTCTGGAATTAAAAATGCATTCATTCAAATACTCTATTCATATCACCACCAATTTCACTTGGCTAGTGATGCTTCTGTATGTAGTGATCACTACATTATGATCACACTTAGATCATCTGACCCTCCCGTTGCAATCATTGGTCACCTTGACTCTTTTTCACCATTTCTTCCTTATGTCACTCTTTATTTCTTAGGTAGGCCCCTTAATTCTGCTGCTGACTTCTCTTTATGGATCATGAAAAGCAGGACACAAGCATAGGACACAAGCATAGGACATAAGCATAGGACATATGGTGTCACAGTTCAGCTCCACACCTTCCTTTTATTAGTTGTTTTCATCCTGTCTGCCTGTTTCATTAACTATCATATCTTTCCAGATCCTGTTCCCCATCACGTTAGTCCAACTCCCTTCACCTGTTCTCTCACCTGCCTCTGATCTCTCCCACCTCGTCAGTCCAACTCCCTTCACCTGTTCTCTCACCTGCCTCTGGCCACTCCCACCTCGTCAATCCCTCATTCCCTTCACCTGGTCCTCATGCCCGTCTCACCTGTTGCCCGTTCCCTCGTTAGTCCCTGTCTACTTAGGTCCCCTCACGTTCTCTTGTCCTCTGCCAGATTGTCTTGTGTTTTCCAGCCCAAGCCCTCGAGCGTTACATATTGTGTCTCTATATATTTTTTAGTGGTCTCTTCCTGATGATTCTCTGACTAAAGGATCATTATTTGCAGTTTTGTCTCCCGAATCGTGCTATTGGGTTCACCCTAATACTCCCGTGACATATGGGGCAGGAGGCGTGGCCTTATGTTGTATTATCCGAGGCGTCACTGCTTTACTTACAATCCTCACAAACACACAGGTAACATTCATCAGGTAGCATTCATCATGTCTATGTGCGCTCGCCATGGTTGCCAAATCTGATGTGGCACACTCATACGAGCAAATAAAGAGAAATGTTCGCATGAGAATGCATACGAATTATGTTCAATAAAACGCGTCAATAAGTCAGTCAAAAGAGATACAAAACACATTGAATCCACTTTATTTATAGACGTATTGATCGATGAGCCAATTATTAATCCGCTTTATTTATCGACGTATTGATCGATTAGCCAATTATGAATCCACTTTATTTATTGACATTAATCGATTAGCTAATTATGAATCCACTTTATTTATCGATATATTAATCGAATAGCTAATTATGAATCCACCTTATTTATCAACGTAAAATTTGATTAGCTAATTTTGAATCCACTTTATTTATCGACGTATTAATCGATTAGCTAATTATGAATCCACTTTATTTATCGATATGTTAATTCGATTAGCTAATTGGAGAACCTGTTCAGGTAACAGATAGCCTCCAACAACAGGCAGAGCCCTTCATCTCTTAATTTTTCCGTGTGCACGTGTATTTAATATCTCAAAAAAAGTGAGAGAGGGATAAACGTACTGAATAAATTCTGGTACAGATCAAAGATGTTGTGAGAGGAAGAAAAAAAACGAGAAGAAGAGTTCAAGGATGAGGGAGAGGAGAGAAGGGCAGTTTTATCATAAAGCACCTTCCTCACGCCGTGACACAAGTGGCGCTTTAGAAACGGGGTTAAGTTACAGTTTGAGGGAGAGCAGTGCTATCGGATGCTTTATTGAGTGTTTGACCAGGGTCAAAGCAGTGAAATACTAAATTGTGTGTTCATCTGAGTGCATGTACAGTATACGAGGAGCAGGGCAGAATGATAAAGAGGCAGAAAGACCCTTATAAAGACAAATTGGAAGAATATGGCTCAGAATACTGAGTTATTCTCATTACATTGGTTTCCTTTCAACGCCTCCTGATGGATCGTTATTCTCCTGTAATGCTTTTGGCAATGTTTCCGTTTCCACATCTCTCGTCCCTGCTCCTCCTCGCCCATTTCTTACTTTAGACCTCAAATATGTGTGTGTCTGTGTCTGATCGTAAACAAGAGAAAACACAACAAGCTTGGATGCGTGTCAGTAACATGCGGGAACATCTGTACCAAGAGGCGGCGGAAGGTCAGAACAAAAAATAATGAATTACAGGTCATGCATGCATGTATGTAGGTTGTTTATTGCATTCTATGTGGCATTAATAAGGCAATAAAGTCAGTGAAGGTGTGTGTCTGCAAATCAGACGTTCGGCATGTTACTGCTCCGATTCCATTTCCACGGCTGGGTTCACACATTAATTGAGGTTGTTTGAAGTCCAGTTATCTTGCCGCATTGACATAAACTTGGTTTATGCGCTTTATCAAAGTGTTATTTCATTCGTTTGGCAGCGTATGCAGAGTGCTCATATATCCCAAGATACGCAGATGTAAACCATTTTATAAAATAAAGCAAAACCAAACCAAAAGCGTTCTTAACTCATGGAAGCACATACGAAATACCAACCTGACACACACATATGTACATATATATTTTTTTAAATACACATTACAGATGATGGTAATACTTATCCAAATAACTATGTATATATATTTGGATCTTAACTTCATCTGAAATGTGTATTTTTTAATTTTCTCTTATATTGTTCCCCAGTTTCACATCTGTCCAACCTGTACAAAGTGTTTTCTGTATGAGTGTGCGTGTGTGTGTGTGTGTAAGGGCTCAGCTGGGAAAGAAAATTGGTTAAAGGCACTTAGCTACAAGTTACTACAGACCCATTAAACACATCATGTGTATGGCACTTTATTTCTGTGTGTGTGTGTGGTGTGTCGATGGACAGTATTTTAGATTTAACTGCCTTAATGTACTGCACAGGCGGCTTCAAGAGCTCCAAGTATTCACATCCCCGCACTAAGCACACCGGGAAAGTGATCTAAGTGTTTTGACTGAACACGTGACATTGGGATCATGCTGTGTATTCATTTCTTTTAAATGGATAATGAGCCTATTTTGCATTATAAACAAGTTATGTAATTATTTGGTTTAGTATACATCCGTTTTTTTTTTTAGATGAGATCTGTATGTCTTAGTTCTGTGAGGACTCAGTCTTCCTAACTGAAGATTTCAAAGAAGAAAATACCTAATTTTGTTTAAATAAGCGTTAAATTCTCTTTTTGGCTTGTCACGTATTTGTGTGTGAAAAGAGAATAAGACAAAGTTGCAATGTAAGACAGAAACAGACCGAGTGAGGGAAAAGGTTGAAGAAAGAAATAGAAAGAGGATGAAAGAGAAGACAAATGGGGGAGGGGGTTTCCAATATTCAGGAAGGGAGATGATGGAGTGAAGTGAAGAAGAAAAAAGGAACGGAGGAAAGGGAGGAAAGGGAGAAGAGGATGAGGAGGAGGAGGGGTGAAAACACTGACGAGGAAGAGGAGGAGAAAAAGGAGGGGGAGGAGGAGACGGATGAGGGAGGTGACAGCTGGGCGAGCTGCCTAGACAAGATAGAGGTTTTGGACTGTGTGTGTGTGTGTGTGTGATATGTCAGGGATAAATGGCTATTATCACTATGACAATGTTAATTACAGCCAGACTATTAGGCCTGAGGAGTGCCGGCTCATTTATTTGGCTGCAACACACTGGTGTGTGTGGGTGTGTGTCCACGTTGAGTGTGTGCCAATGCTGTGTGTGGTTTTTGTTGTTGTTATACTTGTAAGTGCATAATCGTGAGTTTGTGACTGTGTGTGTGTGTACATGTTTGTGTGCGATAGCATCCAATCAGTTTGTGAGAGAGCAATTAAATCATGCTTTGGCCAAACGCTAAAATGTTTCTTGTGATCTATACGACTTCAGACTAATCACTTCTAACGGAGCCGGAGCCACATTTCCACTCTTTCTTTGGGAGAGTTATTTCAGGACTCTAATAACTTGTGTTTTCTTCCAGTTCTTTAGTTTTTTTGGAGAAAGATTGATTGAGCTTGTGTTCCTTCATCGACCCTCACACCCTCTGATTGCCTCGCATGCAGTGTAAGATATAGAGAGTATTATAAATGTATATTATATGTGGGGTTAAGAAAGGGTGGAGAAGTTAGAACTATAATGTCGAAATAACCTCACAGTTTGCTTTTTAATATCAACTTGTTTTATCGATTCTATATGGATGTTTCTTAGTTTGTAAACATGCAAATAAAAAGGTAAACAAATAATAATCAAGGTCTCGTTTACTAATAAATGTTGAAGAAATATGCCATTTTCAAATATGTACAGTCAATAACAATATGTTCTAGCTAAGTACCGGTATGTTAATGAATGCGTAAATAAAAATGGTTTATGAATTATTTCTGTTTGCATAAAAAGTCTGAAGACTAAAGAAAATAGTTTTGTGATCATATTGTGTATCAACGTTGTGACCTTATAAATGTGTTATGTATATTTGTCCCTACAACAAAATATGTATTCAGTAATATAGAGAATATTTAGTTTTTGACCAGACTATGAACCAATGCCATACGTATCCAATATAGCACCCACATATGATTATTATTATTTCCAATAATGGAGTGGTCAAAAACATCCATGGTACAATCTCACACTATCTCGCTGTCAGCGTGAGGTTGCCAGGCAACCAGCGGAAAACTGAAATAAAATGTAATTCATATGACTTTATTCCGTTTTTATTTCCTCTTATCTTCTGCACACTCAAAAAAACGATTCAAGCCCTTCTTAGAGGTGACATTTAAATATTGTTTGATACATTTCAATAAATCAATTACAAAAATAGATATTTATATTTAATGGGTGTAACACAAAATGTATGAATACTTTCATTTATTAGATTTATTTAGGTTAGATGGTGTGCATATCAACTCAAAATAAATGTGTTTCATTGAGGACTATCCTTTGCGCATGCGCCAGCTGAAAATCAGTTGTTTGCATGAGGTGAACACACTTTCAGGGCTGTACGGTGGTGTAGTAGCTAGCACTGTCGCCTCACAGCCAGAGGGCTGTGGGTTCAATTCCCACTCCGGGCCTCCCTTCTGTGTGGAGTTTACATATTTTTTTAGTTAGTAAGTTTCTATTTTGAGTTGGACAAACACAAATTAATTTAATTTAATGAATATCGTTATTTTATTTTAGATGTATATCATAAAAATGAGTTGGACTAACTTAATTACATTTTATTGCACTGATGTGCTAAATTTGAGTTGGAGTTGCATATAATTATTGGATGGAAAACCTGCCAGCAATTTAATTGAGTTCATCCAATGAGTCATTTCTTTGAGTGCATCGTGTTATAATATGAATATAGAACAACATGTAACTGTCATTTAAAAAATAACTTGAATGTGTTTCGGAGGCAACTGCGAAAATCTAATTAGCTCCCGGCCTCTTTAACTCGTCAGCTGAGTGAACAAAAGTAAACTTTGCCTTGTTCTTCAAAGCCTATGTGAGCCTACACTCAAAGAAATGACTCATTGGATGAACTCAATTAAATTGTTGGCAGGTTTTCCATCCAATAATTATATGCAACTCCAACTCAAATTTAGCACATCAGTGCAATACAATGTAATTAAGTTAGTCCAACTCATTTGTATCAAATACATCTAAAATAAAATAACGATATTCATTAAATTAAATTAATTTGTGTTTGTCCAACTCAAAATATAAACTAACTAACTAAGAAAATATGCAAACTCCACACAGAAGGAACGCCCTGACTGGGAATTGAACCCACAGACTTTTGGCTTTGAGGCGACGGTGCTAGCCACTACACCACCGTACAGCCCTGAAAGTGTCTTCACCTTGTAAACAACTGATTTTCAGCTGGCGCATGCGCAAAGGGTAGTCCTCAATGAAATACATTTATTTTGAGTTGATATGCACACCATCTAACCTAAATAAATCTAATAAATGAAAGAATTCATACATTTTGTGTTCCACCCATTAAATATAAATATCTATTTTTGTAATTGATTTATTTAAATGTATCAAACAATATTTAAATGTGTCACCTCGAAGAAGGGCTTGAATCGTTTTTGTGAGTGTATGCTCATACTTGTGTGAACACATATTTCACTCCTATACAATATGTCACTGCATGAACCCGGCACAGCATCCTGTATGAGGAGGCGTGCAGGACTGCGATCCGATTGGAGGGCGTCTGCGAAGGTACCGCTGATCCCCCTGTGACTAATTCAACCACACACTGTGCGATGAAACATGTCCAATTGATAATGTCAAGGCAGTAAACTCCCAGCTGGTGGGCGGACACCAGTGTGGTGGGTGGACAGCAGTGGGAGGGCTTTGGTAATATCCGTTGAAGGTGAGCAGGTGTGTGAACTTGAGGCTTGAAAGAGAGCCTTCGTGCTCTGGCCTCTTCCCTCGTGGCTGTTGTGTAAGCGCTGCTTGAACGGTTGATCGGTTTCTCTGATCTTCTCATACCGACGTGGAGGGGTTAACCGTGGTGTCGGGACTTCTACGCTAATGTTAACGCCGACCTGCGTGTGGACGTCGTTTGAATATATTCAATATTCAGTCGATCACATCCTGTCTCCTGGTGAAGAGGAAAGATGTTCACGACTCTACGAATTCTAAACCGCAGCCAATATCTGGCTGTCCCGTCTGCCTGTCTGCGTGTGTCTGCCTGTCTGCCTGCCTATCCATCTGTATGCCCGTCTGTATGTCTGCCTGTCTGTGTGTGTGTCTGCCTGTCTGTCTGTTTGTCTGCCTGTCTGTCCATCTGTATGTCCGTCTGTATGTCTGCATGCCTGTGTGTGTGTCTGCCTGTCTGTCCATCTGTATGCCCGTCTGTATGTCTGCCTGTCTGTGTGTGTGTCTGCCTGTCTGTCCATCTGTATGTCCGTCTGTATGTCTGCATGCCTGTCTACCTGTCTACCTGCTTGCATGTCTGTCTGTCTGTCTGTATGCCCATCTGTATGTCTGACTGCATGTCTCTGTCCCAAATATCTGTCCGTCCGTCTGTCTGCCTGCCTGCTTGCCTGTCTGTCTGTCTGCCTCAACACTAATTACAGCGGCTAACAAGATGCTAACCAGCGTACGGGGGTATCTAGGACTAGATTGCCCGGTTGCTGGGGCAACGAGCACCAGCCTCACACACTCTGTGTTCCTGTCCCTCGGCTTGGAAAGCAAAGGTCGGATCTACGGCCTGAGGCGCCTTTGCATGCTACCCACAGTGGTCTGTGTTCCCGTCATGAACACACACACACACACACACACACACACACACACACACACACACACACACACACACACACACACACACACACACACACACACACACACACACACACACACACACACACACACACGCACGCTAATGGGGTCAAATGGATACGTCTTCTTGGGGACAGCGTTTAGGTTTGCCAGTGGTAATTATGCAAAGAGCTTATTAGAGCAGGTATAATTAGCCGGAGAGACTGATGTTGTTTTTAGCCTTTCCTGAAACAGACAGAAAATATATCATTGTGTGTTTGTGAACTCCTACAGTGTGTCTATATATGTAATTGTATATGTATTCATAAGATAATGAATAAGGTTGTCAATTTGTTGGCTTCATGTGGCACAAAGTAATAATTTCAAATACTTGTTTGTGTTTTCTAGTTCAATTACTTACTATTTCTGTTAACATAATTATGTCTAATCTTTGTAAATGTCAAGCGGTGAAACTAAAATAGGTAATTAAAAAAGTTTTCGTGCAAAACATTTATAATGGGATATTTATAAGCTTTTAATGAAAATAATCTGATGGAAAGCTATCACACATTTACTTATGTTCATGTGACTAACATCATATTTAAAGCTTACAACGCAACAAACAGATGACATCATTGTTAGAATTTGATCCATATTCTTTAAAGAAGCTAATTGATGTTATAGATATGTTGTCGCACAAAGACTTTAAAATATAAGCCGGGAAGACCTATGTTGTGTTATTGAGACTCTTTAATATATATTTCAATGGAAATGGTTACGAGCATCATGTAAAGGTGAAAAGCAGCTGACATGTTGCTCCCCTCTTTACAGAGGTCTGGGAGAGAGGGAGAGAGGAGGGAGTTGTTTTAGAGAGAGGGAGTGACGAAGAGATAAAACAGGAGGGAGGAGGGACAAACACATGAGGTATGAAGCCCCGCCCCCTCACACACACAAACCACTCTTGCAAAGATCCCAGGGTGAACTGTACTTTCGATTTCCAGACATCTAATTGCATTTGAACTGCCCTGCTCTCTTCTCCTCTCTCTCTCTCCCACCCTCTCTCACTCTGTTCTTCTCTTCCTCTGTGGTGCCCAGGACCTCAGAGGGACTCACACATGGCGCTCCTCACTTCCACTTTGTACCTTCTCTTTCCCTCTCTTTCCCTCCGCCGCTCTCTCTCCCTTCCACGCCCACTTCTACTATTTTAAACTTGCTCCCTCTCTTCAGCGATCTCTTTAATTCTCCGTCCTCCTTCTCTCTCTTTGTCTCCCAAATTTCGCTTCTATCAATTAGTCAAACCCCTCCTCTTCTTCGTCTTTCTCCTCCACCCCCATTCTCCCTCTCTCATCACCCTCTCTCCATCAACCCAACTAGTTGGACCTAAACTCATCCATCTCTCTCCTGATGCACCCGGTCAGCCTGTCGGTTGGTTCCCGCCCACTTCTCTTATTCAGCTTACTCAGCGAATTTCAGGTGAAGGAGAGTGTGCAAACTGTGTAGAATAAACATCTATACCTCTCCATCTCTGTGTTTCCTCTGGTCTTTGTCCGTGACTCCAGAACTCAGTTTTGTCCATAAGCTTAAATCTTAAAAACCCGTACAGTTAGCGGGTTGCCAGTTCTAACCCCAAGCCGTCCCCCTCTGCCTCCGAGCCCGGCGTTCAGTCCCCAGCTGCTTTAGGACACGCTGGGTGGACTAAGCAGCTCCCGGGTGGGATTAGAGTTAACGGAGCGTGAAGGAGGTCGTCCTGGCTTCTCATTTGGTTCATGAACAAAGTCAAAAGTCAAAATCAGCCAGTCTTAAAATGAAAATGAAAGTTGTTATCATCCAGTCCCTAGATTTCCGTGGGTTTACAGCCCCAAACACCACAGGGGGTGTTTCCACTTTTTAGTTTCTCCTTCCTCTTTTTGAAAAGGTAATAAACGGTGGTGTTTGTGAGGGTTAAAAAAAACACTCATCCCTCACCTACACTGCATTTGGTCACATTGTCACGACTTCTCCGCCTTCATCGTAGTCTTCATCCTGCCTCCATGCTTAATGACCTCTCTCCTGTCATCCTCACCTCGCTCATCCCCTGGTCCTCACACCTGCAGCCCACCCCCCCATTAGCCCCTTCAGCTCCCTCACTTCCACTTGTCCTCTGCCAGGTTGTCTTGTGTGTCATTGCCAAGCTCTCCAGTGTATTCTAAGATTGACTCTGATCCGCCTGTTCTGACGCTGTTTGCCTGTTTACTCGACCTAAGAACTTTGCCTGCCCCCCTTTTTTGGATTTGTTGCCCTCTTGGACTTGACCCCCCGGTTTTGACCCTGCCTGAAAAGACGAGTAGAGATCCTCTTTTTGCCTTTCCTGTTTCCGAGTTATACTCTTTTAGGTTCAAGTACCTGTAATCCATACACACATAATACGAGCCAATAATATGTTGTTTACTCGGAGTCATGCTCACTCGATTCCCTAAACAAAAACAAACAGCAGTAGTGCGGTGACATGATGCTTGGCGTTCCTGTGTGTACTCGTCTCTTTTTGCCCGTGTGCCACCATTACCGGGTTCTTCTTTGCAAAGTGTTTACGGGAAGATGGAAATGTGGTTTTGTTTTCGGCATTATTGTTATGGATGCTGGAGATGTTTTTTGCAATGCTGGATAAACAATAAGTCACAGGCGTTTACATTGTATGAGGCAAATGTTTGAGGAGGAGCACATCTTCCTCTCAGGGCCACGCGCCTCATCTCACAGAGCCGGAGCAGGGCCGAATAAACGTTTTGTTATTTTATTACATCACCGCCACACTTGCATTTTGAAGCTTTAAACATTGCTCCCTCTCTCCCCCTCTCTTTTTATTCATCCTGTATTCTTTTTGACTGGTGTGGAAATTAAAGTGGAGCCCAGGACACGCGAGTTCCTCTTTAACCCGAATGACGCAGTCACGCATACGGAGAAGGTGTCGTGTGTGTGTTGATCGATCGGCCGGATGAAGACTGGTACCAAGAATGTATTGTAGAGAAGTAGGGGGGGAGAGTTAAAATAAACAAAGAGAAACTGCTGGGGAGTGTGTTTGTAATATTGATTCCACAGTGTGTTGCTTAATGTTAGTGTAAATTAGCAATCATAGGCTTTTAAACCACTGCTGACACACACACACACACACACACATACACACACACAAACACACACACACACACACAAACACACGCACACACACACACACAAAGCAAAAGGCAACATCGAGAACAACAATAGCTCCAGACATACAGATAAAGCAAACAAAATACTGGGAGGGGAGAAAATTATAAAAGTATGTTTCTAATAGACACACAGACCGTGAAAATGGTAAATCTATAATTGAGTTTGAAAACTGTGTGTGTGTGTGTGTGTGTGTGTGTGTCTGCTTTCATCAACAGAGTATCGACTACCGAGTTTCCTCTTTCTACTCACGAACCAATCAGAAGAGGTACATTTGCTCGACTAAGAAGGCTGGAAACATGGACACACACACACACACACACACACACACATGGGACCAAACAGACTTTAATGCAAAGGCATTATTACCAAAGGGCACATGTAAGATCCGATGGGATATGCAGGTTGTCAACATGTCTCATTTTTATGTCTCCTTCCTTTGTCAATCAATCAAAACGTTATTGATCTCGGAAGACACATTGGCCTCTAACATGTGAAAAAAACATGTGTACATTTTTAATTGAAGTGTTCAAATCATGCTGATTTCCCAGAAAATAGTCTCTCTCTCCCTCTCTCCCTCTCTCCCCCTGAGAGCTTGTGCATCACCCTGATTCCAGGCGGGGGTATGTAATGGCGCTTGTCGGGGGAACACAACACAACATTATTACTGATCCAATTTATCAGCCGCTAAAATACCTCTAAGAGCAGGAAAAGTATCTGTGTGCTGCTCGCCTAACAGGACGGATTGTTGTGTTCCTCTTTCCCTCTCCATTTATCTCCATTATTTCCTCTCGTGTTGTCATCATCACAGAGATTGGCTTCTTGTAAAGCAGGCACAGCCATAGATTTATACATGGAACGAGAAGAGGGAAGGAAGGGAGGGCTTTTCTTTTTTTCTTTATATAAATAATAACCACTTTCATATGAACACAAAACTGTCCCATTAGGGTTCTGGATCCACCGTGACGCTGTCCGTGGTGCTGAAACATCAACACTGTGCTTTATGTATGCAGCACACACACATTGATAACAACCCCTGTGGTTTTTACATTACGTGTACACACTGTTCGTAATGTTTATTTAGTTCAGCTTTGATATTTGCTCAATAACTTGTGTTAAGAAACATACATTTTCTGTAGATGCGAGTATCACAAATATACTAATTCAAGACTGTAATACTACCACAATTATTACAATATTTTCATAATCAGTATTATACAAAACAGATACCAAGATTTGCCAATTATAGACAACACAACGGGAAAAACTGAACGTGGAATGATAATTTGCACAATATAGATGGTGGATGATATGAAAAACCTTAACCTATTTTTTTTTTTACACATAGTAAGATAACGTGGATATTTATTCATCTGCTGCCTGGTGACAAACCATGGCAGCAGATTCATTAAAAAGAAAATGTTTTTATAAATGTCAATTTCTGTCTACACTACTTAACAGTATACGCCTCCATTACGCTATGCAAATACCAAATGTGCCAATGGAAATGTGCTTTTGTCATATTCCATCTTGTGACATGTTAACATCATCTGGATAGACGCTTTCAAGCAGACGAGATGGTATCCCAATAAGTCAATAGGAATCAATTCACAGACAGTACATTAGGAACCAGCGGTGGATTTGTCAGCGTTTGTATATTGTGTGAAGCAAAGGGTGGTGATTTAACTGCCTCTTAAATATGAATGTTGTGTACTTAAACTGTTCATAGCCTCGGCTTCATAATGAATCAAGTTTATGGGTTTACTCCCTCCGCAAAAGTTTTCAGAATTAAATTTGAGAGGACTGGCTGGGATAAATTCAAATGAACGTTTCTCACCGAGCCGCCATGTGTGAAAAGCATAAATTCAGTTCAATGACCGGCTGCCTCAGCGGGACGCCTTTCAGAGTATTGACTGCAAGTCCACTTTGTGGAGTTCACATTTTCACTTCTCCAAAAGTTTGCACCTTTCCCCTGCTCCACCCTACTGTTCCCTTCATGCAATATATTTCTATATGTTTCTATATACAGGACTGTCTCAGAAAATTAGAATATTGTGATAAAGTTCTTTATTTTCTGTAATGCAATTAAAAAAACAAAAATGTCATGCATTCTGGATTCATTACAAATCAACTGAAATATTGCAAGCCTTTTATTCTTTTAATATCGCTGATTATGGCTTACAGCTTAAGAAAACTCTAAAATCCTATCTCATAAAATTTTAATATTTCCTCAGACCAAGTAAAAAAAAAGATTTATAACAGCAAAACAAAATCAAACATTTGAAAATGTGTTTCCAGGTGTTTCGAGTTAATTAGACGATTCAAGTGATTTGTTTAATACCCTACTAGTATACTTTTTCATGATATTCTAATATTTAGAAATAGGATATTTGAGTTTTCTTAAGCTGTAAGCCATAATCAGCAATATTAAAAGAATAAAAGGCTTGCAATATTTCAGTTGATTTGTAATGAATCCAGAATGCATGACATTTTTGTTTTTTTAATTGCATTACAGAAAATAAAGAACTTTATCACAATATTCTAATTTTCTGAGACAGTCCTGTATATATATATATATATATATAAAGAAATACATATATACACATGTATATATTTCTTTATATATATATATATGTGTGTATAAAGCAATATATAAAGCTATATATATATGTATACATACATATATATATGTGTATTTATTTATTTATATACATAAAGAAATATATATATATATGTGTATATATTTATTTGTATTTATATAAATACATATATTCCACACTTTGCAATAATGACACAGCATATGACATCTGGTTCAATATAATATTGTATGTTGTGTATTTTTACATTTAGTAGATTACAAAGCCAATATTTATTATACATGAATGCTTTTCATAGACTTTTCTCTCCCTCAAATCTCACTTCTATGTCTCTGCCTCTCTCCTCTCCCCACCTCCCCACTCCTCTCTAAAAGATGAAACCAATTTTTCAGCCCCCGCAGGAGACAAATTACTCCTAATAATCCCTCGTTTCCTGAAGAGGGGCCTCTTTCTTTCCCACTCAGCCAAGAGATCAGAACCTTAATGGTTATGCGGAATTAGGAGGAACATGTCGGAGGGAGCTCGGTAATGACAGGCAGTGTTCTGCTTTTTCATTATTGCCTTATAAACCTAGATGTGCAATGCATTACCACATCGGCATTGTTGATAAGCCGACTTTTGATTTGGGAGATGGAGGAAGATTTCTGAGGTGGAGTCGAAAAACACCCAGAAAGATCAGACGAAGAAATAATGTTTAAAGCCAGCGCTGAGTGCTCCTGATGCAGTTATGCATGAGCTCTTTTTGGGGGGTTGTTTAACACATAGTTTTACTTTTTTTCCCCATTCGCCAGATGTGGGATTGTTTAGGAAGGAGGATGCAAGACTTTGTGAAAGCTTTCACGTCCGACTTACTTTGAAGATTCTAGCTCATAATTTGATTCCTCTGCCTTCCCGAGGACCAGCTTTCATCTCGGTGACCTGCCGCAGACAACCCCCTCTCTCTCTGCGACACACACCTCAAACAACCGACTGGCAATCAACGCCTGGTCAGGAGGCCCCGATGGCTGGTGATAGCAGCCATGTTGAGATGCTTTTACCCAAAAGAGAGCGGCGATAGAGAGATGGAGAGAGGGAGAGGGGATGAGAGAGAGAGAGAGAGAGAAAGAGAGAGAGAGAGAATTTAACTGGGTGAAGTGTATATACACACATATATGTGCATTTGTTTCTGTGTGTGTTCTGGTGAAAGTCTAATTATTTTAACATAGATAAAAATCGAATGTATTTTGTATTCATGTAAATTGTTTCAATTCCCAACGTGTTTAAAACCATTTATAACAAAGTAGTAACATGTTGGTGGGAACAAATGAAAAAGCTACGCAGTGGGCCGATGTGTCATGACCCGGAGTTTCTGTGTCTTGTTTTGTGTCTTATTTTGAAGTCCTCGTGTCATCTGTTTCCCTGCATTTCCTGTCCCTGTGATTGTCTGACCTGGTCCTGATTGCTGGCCCCGCCCTCATTGTGTCCACCTGTGTCTCGTTCCCCTGTGTCTAATCACCTGCACCTCCTTCCCTGTGTATTGAAACCCTGCTTGTCTCGTTCCCCGGTGTGGCTTCGTACCGTTTAGTTTGTGTTTGTCGTCCTGTTGCCGTGTGTAATCTGTCTTGAGTAAAGAATTACATCTTTCTTTGGAAGAGTTGTCGGCATTTGGGTCCTCTCTCTCTCTCTGGCTACGACATCCTGACATGATGACACTGAAATGGTTAAATGCACTCTGTAAGAGCCACAAGGACAAAGTTCATAAATGACGTCATGAGCTGCATTAGGCAACAGGAAACACAGTTGTTCTTCCGTAAGAACAAGACCCTAAGATCGTATGACAGTAGGAGAGAGTTTATTTCTTGTGTGTATATAATTAAGGTGTCTTTGTTCACATCAAATAAAGATAAGCAGAAAATCAAATAAATGACGTCACGTTATTTTTGCGTCAGGAGACAGGAACTCAGTGCGTCTGCGGTTCGTTTGCGGCTTAACGAAAACCAAGCCGACGGAACGCCGTTACGCGGTTGCTTCCATACCGGACGGTAGTGGACGTTCAGGGATTTGATCGGAAGGAAATTAATGAATGATGTGTGCAGGGCCTTCAGAGTTACTGGATCTCAAACTATGGGTGTACATTCCTGGAGTCGAGTTCAAGAAACTTTGGAGAAGCATTGGAGCTGTCAGCTGTTATGGAGGCCTGGGGTTACTCTGTCTTGCATAGCCAGACCTATCAAACTAGAATCCACCGTAAACACTGTGATACTTGCATCGGATAGCTGTGTTTGGTTTGTCCATGTATATAGCTCTCTTATAAACCTCTACATAAATACATTTGACGAAATAAAGCTCGACACTCGGTGTCTAAATAACCGCCTGGCTCCACATATTGTGTAAACCCTCCGGCTTGTTTGTCTTTCTTTAAACCAATCGCAACGGTCCTTGGAGCACAGGATGCAGCGAGTGGGAGGAGAGGAGAACGACAATATGCGCCCAAATTATACCGAGAGTCTACAATCACACAAGTGGTTACACCAAACACTTCAACCTGCCGCTTCACGTCTATGTTTTTCCTATTTAAATACACAAGGGGATCAAATTGATTCTCTTTTTAGACGGACACAAAAACAAACAATGAATTGTGCGGCATCCAACAATCAATCATAGAGAAGGTAAAATCATAAAAGAGTATAACAAGGTCTTTTTTTAGGTCAAATTAGTGCTAATTATTGATATAGACCGATTAAATTGATACCTACAAAACTAAAATGTAAAATACTTTAAACAATCAACTTAAATCCGTGATTTTTTAAACACATTGTAATGCTTCTGTATTAAAGTATACAAGGAGGATGGTATGTAGCATTACTCACTCCAGAGCTCCATTCACACTGCTCCCTTTAAAAAAAAAAAAGAAGATTTTAAACTAGCAAAATCCCAACAGCACTGCGATTTGAAATGATGGTTTCAAGCTTCTGGCATGTGTGAAAGAGACGGGGGTTGTAAAAAGCCCTGAACAAAATTGGGTTTTCTCACTAGGGCTTTGCTGTTTGAAGGAGGGCTATCAGGCCAGATTAGCTCTACCTCAGTGGTAATGGAACTGGGAACCTCCTCCTCCTCCTCACTTTTTTAGCCTGAGGTTCTTGGTTGCTGCAGCCAGTGCATCGATGTCTATTATGGGATGTGTCTGTTTTGATCTGTGAATGTAAGAATGTAATGGTGGTGGTGATGAGAAATGTGACAGATGAAAGCAATCTTTGCCTTCACCTGACCCTGTCTGATAAAAAGAAAGTCCAAAAACATCATTTTTATCTAAAGGTTTTCTCTCTTTGAATTTAACTCAGTTGTGACCATTTGATGCCCAGAATATACAGAAAAACAAACAATACAACATGAATTGTATTTTATTTGACTAAATAGCAACTCTAATAATAAATGTCAAGATTATTTCAGTTGTTAATCTATAGTTTATGGGAAATGCACAGATTGGGAAAGAAGAAGAATCAAGAAGCATATTTTTTTTATTATTCCTCATTCGCTTTCCCAGAGTTGTATTATTGAGTTATATCTTCTAAATATGCAAATAATAACTTTCTCTGTTAAATTAACACCTTTTGTGAATTGTTCCTGCCAATGCTTCTTAAAGTTATACCGAAGTCTAGACTCAGAATACGAGACGGTTAAGTTGTGGGTCTATATGCAGTGCAGCCTTTAAAGACCTGAAGAGGCCGACTGCGCCGAGGTCTCACCTGGAGTGACACCTGCCAGCACGACGCCCACACAAGGGGGGGGGGGGGGTGACACACGTGTACCTGCTTGGTTGTGTGTCCATAATTGCGAAGGCTGCTTGTCATTTTGACACCTGTGTGGGTGAAACCTGCTGTGTGTGTGTGTGTGTGTGTGTGTGAGACCGGGAGGCTTGTCGCAACAGGAGGGGGTAAACAAGCTGACCTTTAGAGCTTTGATCAACCCGAAGGGGATGAGCTGGAGGTGTCAGCAGGAAGGTTAGGAGGAGGGAAATGGAGGGGGAAATCTATTCCAGCAGAATAAATGAGCCCTGCTGGGTATGTCGACATGTATACTCTCATATATCTGGAATAAAACTCTGTGTATCTGTGCTCATCTATCACGCCATCTCTCACCTGAGCCAGTGGTACGATTCCCTGGATGTCAGCGTTGCTAATGTAGAGGTGTGAGACTTTCTCCGTCTGCCTGGAAGACGTGCCAGTGATGTACTCCACGTTCCAGTGGAGCGTCTGGGTGGACACCAGGTTGATCACGTTGTCCACCTCAAATTCCAGCTGCATCACCTCATAGGACGGACTCTCCAACCTGCGGACGCAGAGAGAGAAAAGGGGAAAACGGATGTAATTCACTTCAATCTTTTCACATTTTATGTCCTGCAAAGAGTCCTGATGAGTGATGACTGCCCTGACTAGCCAGACGATTTGAAAAGTGCTCTGGGTAAACATTTCAAAAGATAAATCTGAGGCAGATATATGGTCTGTTGCACGAAAAAATTCTCATTCAAAATGTGCTAAAATGTCCATTTTGGAGACCTCGCCTGAATTATTGAACTTTGTTCTGCTTCACTTTTTCAAACTTTGCAGGAAGAATGTTAAAATATTTTAATATGATTTGTGAGAGTTTTAAACCTTTCACCTGCCTCATTGCAACAATATAATCATACTGGAAGTGCTTTTTTTTCCCAATTCTGAAATCTTTATATTTTTCTGTGTGCCATCATTATTTACTCTTATCCAGTAACAAAGACTGATTTGTACACGTCTGAACAAAAGAAAAACAATTTTAAAAGGGTAAAAATTAAAAGAAATTAGCCCTAGTGGTTGCAGAGAAACAGCCTTTTTAGTTTGAGTTTGCAATTTTTGGAGCAGAGGCCTGAAAATAGCATTTTTTTTTTTATAGCAATACAGACCCTACGGTTTTCAAAAGGTTAAGAAGATACATAATACTCGAAAAGTGAATTGTACAAGACACAGGAGTATTGGCCAAAATCACTCTCAGGCCTCATTTAGGTCAATGCAACTTTGGTGTGCACTTCCTCCTGATGGAACAAGGCTCTGTCACAGGTCATGGCAGGTCACCTTTTGGAGGAAGAACACTTTAAGTTATGGATTTAATTTTTTGTAAGCATCAGAACCCACTGTAACACAAGTCCAGAGTATCATCAGTGGAACAATAAATCCACCTTCACAATATTTAGAGCTGAGAAAAGCATCTACTGCTCCTAGTGAAGATATGATTATGACGTTAATAAAGGCGATGATGGAGAGGGTCTTGGTGAAGGCGGTGATATGATGCGCTTCTGCCTTGAGGACTGCTAAGAAGATGAAAATGCTGTCCGTGTGTGTGTGTGTGTGGGGGGGGGGGGAGGGATGTGAGGAGTCACACGCTGCCATCCAAAAATAATAACACATTTTACAACCTAGAGGATAGGAGCCATTCTGCTTCGTACTTCCCGTGAAGACGAAGGGCCTCTCTAGGATATACATTCACCTCCCTCCTCGTGTTGGCGAGTGTGTGTGATAACAGTGTTCTGGTTAATAAAGCTAAGATGATTTGTTCTCACCGCGGACGAGGAGCATTGCTCCAGACGTCTTTGATGCAGGTTCTCTGTCTACTTTAGCTGAGTTTAACATAAATACATAGCTATAGTTCACTGTCAACTTTAGCTTAGTTTAACATAAAGACATAGCTATAGTTCACTGTCAACTTTAGCTTAGTTTAACATAAATACATAGCTATAGTTCTGTCTACTTTAGCTTAGCTTAGCATAAAGACATAGCTATAGTTCTCTGTCTGCTTAGCTTAGCATAAAGACATTGCTATAGTTCTCTGTCTACTTTAGCTTAGTTTAACATAAATACATAGCTATAGTTCTCTGTCTACTTTAGCTTAGCTTAGCATAAAGACATAGCTATAGTTCTCTGTCTACTTTAGCTTAGCTTAGCATAAAGACATAGCTATAGTTCTCTGTCTACTTTAGCTTAGCTTAGCATAAAGACATTGCTATAGTTCTGTCTACTTTAGCTTAGTTTAACATAAATACATAGCTATAGTTCTCTGTCTACTTTAGCTTAGCTTAGCATAAAGACATAGCTATAGTTCTCTGTCTACTTTAGCTTACTTTAACATATAGACATAGCTATAGTTCTCTGTCTACTTTAGCTTAGCTTAGCATAAAGACATAGCTAGTTATCTGTCTACTTTAGCTTAGCTTAGCATAAAGACATAGCTATAGTTCTGTCTACTTTAGCTTAGCTTAGCATAAAGACATTGCTATAGTTCTCTGTCTACTTTAGCTTAGTTTAGCATAAAACATAGCTAGTTATCTGTCTACTTTAGCTTATCTTAACATAAATACATAGCTATAGTTCTGTGTACTTTAGCTTAGCTTAGCATGAAGACATAGCTAGAGCACAGCTATCTGCCTATCCAAAGCCGCTGTGTGAGAGTGAGTCCAGAAGATATTATCAATCTCAAAATCATTAGAAAGTTCTGTCAGTCATCATCAAAATAACTTTTATTCCATTTTAAACTTTCTATCTGGCTTAACTTTTTTTTTTTAAGAAAAAAAAAGGAAATATTTTTGTTCAACTTCTACCTCTCTATTCTGATTCTTACATACATAAATGTGTGATTTTGTCATTGTGACAACTTGGAGTCGCCCTGCACATCGTGCCCTCACAGCTTTATAGTCATTACCCGCGTTCCTCTGCGCCTGGCAGTCGGCTGCTGGTGTGAATCACACACCATCGTATCATTTGTCCCGACAGAAAGTCTTTGCATCTCCTTCTCGACATCAGCCCAGCGAAGTCATCGTTATAGGGTCGGGGTATATGGAAGTCAGGGTTGTGGCCCGATTCAGATTTATTTATTTATTTTATTTTAAATTTATTTAACCAGGACATGCGTCATTGAGATTAAAGACAGCAGCAGTAGCACATAACACAAAGTTTCAGACAATAAAACATAAAACAGTGACAGACAATATACAAAAGAAAAAAAGAAATCACAGCATGAATAAAACCAAAACTAAGACTCAAGTCATCATAATGGTGTATATATTTGGTTTTCTCTATATATTTAGTATTTTAGTATTAGTGTTATTGTGTTTTGTGTTTTATTTAAATCTTTTATTTGTATTAATGCTCTAATGTGCACCCGCTGCTGTGATCCTGAAGTTTCCCCACTGTGGGATATCTTATCATATCTTATCTTATAACCCAGTTCACACAGGTGCACATACCTCAGTCAAAGAAAACATCTTCAACCAAATTAACCTACCTCCAACTCGTTCAATCTATTTCATTGAATCAATGAAATCCCCCCCAAAAAGATCCAAGAAAAAGCCTGCACACGCGATAAAGTATTCGTTGTATTTTTATCTTAAACACGGCGGGTTGTGAAATATAAACTATCTGAAATCTGACAATATATCTTTCGGATCAAGATAGTAGTGAAATATATCCGCTTACAGTTCCCAGTGAGGGCAACACAAATGGTCTCCTGGGTGGGCTTTTGGAGATAACACACGCACACACACACACACGCACACACACACACGCACACACACAGACACACACACACACACACACCAAAGTCAACTGTTTCACAGCGTCAAGAGAGACGCTTTTTAAAATATCGGCCATTGTTGTAGTTCCCTGTTGCTGACATTCTGTAACGCACACACACACGTCCAGCGGCGAGTGGGACATGCATTAGACAGAAACTGACACACACACAGAGACACAGACACGCTCGCGCACACACACACACAAACAAACACAAACACACAGACAGACACACACACACACATACACACAGACAGACAGACACAGACAGACACACATAGACACAGACCCCCACAGACACACCCACCCACACACACACACACACACAGAGACACAGACACACAGACAGACACACACACACACACACACACACACACACACCCACCCACACACACACACACACACACATAATGGTTAAAGGTCATGACAGCCAATTGTTGAGGGAATGTGATAGCTGGTGTGTGTGTGTGTGTGTGTGTGTGTGTCTGTCTAGGCAGATGGCATGAGTGATGAGTTACACAGATGGATTAAGAAGAGAAAACTGATGGGTGTCAGCTTCCCTTGACCTCTTCCAGATCCTTCCATCATACTTGCTTTTCTTTCATCTATCTCTCCCCATCATGTTGCTGCCCTCTGTGTCTGACATCATATTATAGTTTTACCATCTTTCAACTGAAACCACCTTTTTTTACCCCAGCTTGCCCAACTTTCTTTTATTTCATAAATGTATAATTATTGCATTACTGGCTTGTGGGAAAGCTGCTGTTTAGAGATCAGACAATAATAGAGTTCATTGAAAATTACGATAAAAAATCCCAAGTCTTAATAATAATAATTGGGAATATCCTCATGAGTGACAATCTAAAAAATAGAACATGATTAAAAATAAATATTTAAAGGTTTTGTCATATATGAACAAATATATATTATATCGTATATTATCCTTTATATGCAGGTGATATTATTTAAATAATATGGTTACATCATTTTTAGTATCCATTAAAGTGCTTTATGGTCATGACTGATAATATTGTGAATCTCAATTATTTTGGCCAGGATAATGGTGACATGCAATTATCATATCGTCCCATGCCTAAATTGGTCCAGTCAGATGTAATATTTAAAAATATAATATTTTCATGTGAATTTTGAAGTATCTCCTTTGAAAAAGCTGTATGGAAATGGAAGAAATCTGACAGCTCGAAGACGTTTGTACGCTTGCTTGAGGGGTCGTTTTGAATTTTTCTAAAGAGATAATGCGCTATGGGACATGGACACATCTTTGCTGAATAACGTCTGATGCAGTGAACATCTAAATTACATGAAAATGCACAACAACATTGGAACAACAGGTAAGTGTGGACAACGAGAGCAAAGTAAAAATGAAGAACAACCAACACTCTCATAGATGGCGTCTTGTCTGGTTTCCGTTCCCGGGCTCTACTTCTTCTGTGTTTACAGGCAGATTACCTCTATATGCATTAAATATGTTCTATACCGCCAACTGCATTAAAACACCAAGTCTCCTCCCCAAAATGGACAAAATTAAGATGATGCTTGTGCAACCCATATAATAATAATAACACACTTTATTTGTGAGAGATAAGAGATAATGGCCTTTTCTGAATCACGGTCAACGCCAAGTATTCCTATAGAAATGTACCATCTATAGATAATACAGGAAGTGGAGTTGCCTTTTATGTGAGTCCGAAATATGCACACTCAATAACACAAATTTAAACGGAGGTGTCGCAAAAGGTTGTAAATTGTCAACATGCAATTACTGTCACATAATACCCCCCAAATGTCAGCGAAAGTGTTTATTTATCGCAGTTCGCTGATGTCGTAAAATCAGTAAAAACGAAGGACGTTGTTGGATCGGGGGGAAATCAATCTGGAGCTCAGAACCACTGAAAGCTACAGCAATAAAGCTCGGTATCTATCAATTAATCAAGCCGCCGGCAGTAAACGGTGACGCCCGCACTTCAGTCCTTGACCTTATATTTACAGGACCATCCCCTAAACTGTCTGGAGTAATTCACACCACAATATCAGCTCCCTCACTTCTACTGGACTCCCTGAGAGGCCACACTCTCCACTTTATGTCTCAGAAATAAAAAACTCAAAACTACTTCAGAAGCCAAAAAATGAAAGATAATGAGTGAAGTCAACCCAGAAGAAATGTGTGTTCCATGAGTTCAAATAATACGCAATAAACTACATCACCAGCTACAAAATAACCACGGCTGACTAAACTATAAGAGATAAACTCTTAATTTCTGCAACTATTAAATCTCAATAAAAACAGATCCTTGAAAACATGAGCGAGAAAACTAATATGACACCAAATAACTACTGAACACAAGGCTAAAAAAACATCATTGCAGAAGAACAAAGAAGACTTTTATTGTTATATTGAAAATATATTACATATAGTTATGTTATATACATATATGAAAATTATTCTCTGCATTAAACCTATCCTTAGTCATTAAGGAGCTCTAGCAAAGGTCAAGTCACTAGGGCACAGGTGTCAAACACAAGGCTCGTGGGCCGAATGCGGCCCACCACGTCATTTTATGCGGCCCCTGACAACTTGAAAGACAAATGATCGCCTTTATATCCCATGCTTTTATATTGAAGGTTACAAACTAAATGGATTTGTGTTATAATATTAGAGAAATGTTCTTGTGTACAATATTTCTACTCTCAAATTAACAATAATCAAATGCAAAGAAAGGTTATTTAACAATATGTTCAGGAGTAGTTTATACACTGCTTCAGTTACACCGGCCCTTTAAGATGCTGATGTGGCCCACGGTGAAAATGAGTTTGACACCCCTACACTAGAGCCATTTTAGTGAAGCGCTGAGGGTCCAGTGCCTTGCTCATGGACACTGCCCGATGCAACTAATTGGGATAGCGGGCATCGAACCGACAACCTTGCGGTTGCAGGGCGACCACTCAGCCACCCGACTGAAAAACACTCAGAAAACACGGTAAAAAAAGAAAAATATAGACAATTTAAATATTTTTTTCTTTACAAGGAATTGAGTGAGATGAAAAGATTGCGTGTGCCTCCCATGATTATTTTGTTACATCTGTTCAAGAACTCGTTATTTGGTACTCCGTCTTTCTTCCTCCACACGCACCGAGGTTCTTTCTCCAAGATCACACAGAACGAACCGTCGCATCCTCTTTGAAACATTCTCATTCTTGTGATATGCATGATTTAAATTTGCATTTCCCTCACGTTGACAGCTTTTTGCCTCTCCTCCACTATCTGATCAATCTCTGTTTAAGGTTCTCTATCTTTCACTCAGATCAACCCCGTTTTTTTTTATTTATCTGAGAATCTAACTTATGTTTCACAGCCACGGGTCCAGATCCACACTCCAAGCAACACCACCATTATTGGAAGAAAAGTCCTCCCACCAATTAAATAACCATCTTGAAAGCAATAACCTCTTCAGTGACTTCCGATATGCTGTGCGCCTTGATCCAAAACAAGCAGGTCTGCATTATTATTATTATTAATATTTACTATATATGTGCACTTTACTCAGCAAAGGTCATGTCGCTAGAGCCACTTCATTGATTTTCATGAAACCTTTTAATACGGAAAATCTCATTTCAACTTTCCTCTTGTGCGGTAATGATACTCTCCTCATATCCATCTGACTGCACTTCACCCAGCCATAAACTTTACCCTCGGATCCGGCACAATAACTCCACTCCGCCACTTACCGCTTGACTTCCAAAGACACGACTCAAGTCAGGAACACATCACTAGATCAATTTTGCGTGCACTTATTCCATTACCGCCTTCGCAGAGCAATTATCTCATTATGTCATATGTATACTTAAATATGGAATGAGATCCCACATCACATTAAAGCAATATCCTCTATCAAACATTTCAAACAGGTATATAAACACTATATGTTGGAATAAAACACCTGTGACCACTGATTTAACATCTTGCCCAATCCTCCTAAATCCATTCCTCTTAAGGCTCCTTCTTTGTGATGTCTGCATAGCCGATTATGTTTCTCCTTTTTTGGTTTTCATTTGCTTGGGTGATGTCAACAGAAAAAAAGCGAGGCCGATGCCTCTCGAGTGCACACGCGTGAACCAATCACAAACAGCGGATACATTTTCTTATATTTATAGAATAATAATAATATAATATCGATCTCCAGGTAATATATATGGAAGAGACACCAACTTTGATGTGTTAGAACTTCCAGAAAGACAATATTGTCAATGATTATTATTATTATTATTAACTTTATTTATTTAAAAGGGACCATGTGCAGTTAAAACATCAGTGTCACCATTCGATGGACTGTACCAGAGTGTATCTTCAGCTAATTTGTATCTGTAGTCCCTTGACAGACCTTACAACATAAAACATAAAACAATAACAAATAGTACAGGGTGAATTCCCACAATACAACAATACGGTTTACGATGACGAGACATAAAAGCACTGCGTTCGTTGATGGTGAATATTTAGCCGAGGTCACGGAGGTCATAATTCTACAACGAGTATCGCCCTCCGTCTTTGTCAGTCCAAGCACCCCCCTCTACAGAGATGCTGCGTAATTACAGTTGTCTGTCAGATGAAGTGTTGTTCTGAAGGACACACGGCAGAGAGAAGTCGTTTCCCTGTGAAGTTGAAAAGTAGCAAAGAGGGACAAAAGAAAAAAGAGAAATCTTGGTCCCCATTTTTCATTTTTTAAACTAGATTTATTGGAATTTTTCATTTTTTTTGGTGTGAGGTCCACCAATGCCCCCCATGTGTGTATGTGTGCGTATCCATCAATTCGACTTGTTGTTTCAAGGACACTGTAGAAGTAGCATTATTTCATATTTTCCAAGGGGGGGGGGGGGGTGCTAAAATCCAGCAGAGGTTTCGACACATACTCGGTGAGACACGATGCTCCGTCACTCTCACTCCCTCTCCCGTGTCTCGCTCACACACACAGGCAAGATGCACAAGCCGCACACCTCGACACTCGCCCACGCACACACACACACACACACACGGTCACAAAGAACCACCCGGATAACGTTGAGTGTGCTCGGGTGCGGTGTAATCGCTGGAGCTGAAAAAGCAATGTGTCTGCAGTGACAGGTTCATTCAGGTGTTAGCTCCGTCCCAACCACAAGGCTCCAAAACAATATTACACCGTCCTCTAGTGTATAACTAGACACACACACACACACACACACACTAGAACATTGTTCAGCAACACTCAAAACCAACCAAACAAAACCGCTGCAGAAGTCGACACTCTCTCACCGTCTCTGAGTGGTTGTTTTTTTCCTTCCTGACCTTCAGCCATTATCCCCGTTACTGACAAAGTGATGCAGGTTTTTTTCGGTCGGTCTGAGTGGGCGAACGTGTGTCATCTGATCTGGTTTTTTAACCCCACCCCGGGGACATGCAGTTTGACAGACAGTGACTGGCTTGTTTAAAGTGCAGACCGTCTAGAAGAAGTGAACACAGTAACCGTGACGTCCTGCATTTCGACCGTTGCAATATTGGTTTCGGGCTGTTGCGCCCGAACGCTGACTGAGACGTTTTTATAGACGACCAAAGTGGTTAAAATTAACTTTCATGAACTGAAAACACACTGTGAAAAGGATAAAGTTCTAAGACAACTCCCACACCAGACACCGCTGTGATAGCCGTTTATCCATCATAAGGTAGCCACGCCCTCATGCATACCCTGCTTTATAGTCTATTTTACTTTAAAAGGACCTTTATTTATAATATGAAAATCACTCAGCATTATTGGAAACTTACGCTTAGAAAATTAAGACATTACATTATATTTATTCGATCTAATCTGACTTCTTTCTGCGACCAGAAGTGTCGCCCCCTGATGGTCATTAAAATAATGCAAGTTTACGGCCCTCTGGATGTTGATTCACTTTTCAGGCCCTCCGGAGGTGACCGTCGGTGGGGAACATGCATTCAATTCAATCCTATGAAGTTTTATTGTGATCACGAATCAAAGGAATTACAGAAGAAGAGAGCCCGAGAGAAAGAGAACGGGTGTATGTAATTCAAGTGTGTTAATGAACAGTTTACTATCGATGCAGACATGAAAAGTGAACCATGCTTCTCATTGGCTCATCAGCTCATGTTGTAAATACAAGTCATGGAAGGTTGTTGGCTGGCAAGCCGCCAATATATCCCACGTGCACAAGAAGCATAAACCTGTGTTTGGGGGGGTTGTAGAAAGGCATTCTGGGTAGGTTCCGGCAAACGACCAAGACATAGGAAAGTGTTTACACCACAGGATGAATTACAAACAGCCCTTTTGAAAAAACAACTCTTTGAAAGTATGAATCTGAGGGTGGCCTTTATGACTCACCTGCGATGCGAGGTAATATATACAGATTTGATAGAGCAGCAAGAGAGACGGATCGGCATCTTTGTGAGAGTGAATGTTTCTCTGTCGACAGCGGCCGGCCCGGCTTAGCCTATAAACCCAGATAAGAAGAGACACTCCTGGCAGCAGAACGTGTGTGGTGAGACGTGCGGGCTGGACTCACTTCGTACGCTTGTGTGTAACTGGCTCGGCCCTCCCGGAGTCTCAGCGCTGATTAAGAGAGATGATTGACAACGTCTGTCTCGGTTTATCTATTTAGCCATCAATTACATCATTACGCTTCCAGGCTAGGTCAACAGAGATAAAAAGAAAAAAAAGTGTGTGCAGCCTCAATGAATTCATTCTTCCCTCATTTTTAGTCACCTTTCTGTTTTACTGTCGCTTCACTTTCATGTTGGTTTTTACATTTTTAAATCAGTTTTTTCTGGATTTTCTCAGCCATTTAACTTAATCAACAAATTCAGTTTATTTCAATTCAGTTTATTTTGAATAGCCCATTAGCACAAATTGCAAAATTGCCTCGGAGGGCTTTACAATCTGTACACATACGACATCCCTGTCCCAGGACCTCACATCGGTTCAGGAAAAACTCCCAAATAGAAAAAAACGTATAATGGTGTCAAGTCGTTGACAGTATTATGTTGCTGTATTATCAAAAAACTAAATTGTTGCTCGTCAAGAGCTGTGATTTAAATTTTCTTTGTGACGGTTTTATAAAAAAAAGACATTGTTCTGCTCCCAAGAAGTTTGACTTGTTTCTTCTCACACTCAAAATGTCGAACATGAGCATTATAAAATAAAATTGTAAAAGCTTAGAAAGGTTATATTAAAGTCTAAAATATTAAATGGACTGCCATGAATCTTTACTCAGCCAGAGGATGAAATGCATTCATTTGGTCACCCCATGACACGACCACCAGGGCGACATCCACAGGATGAATCCAGGCTATGTCTGAGATTCTCTGACCATCAGGTCAAATGTTCTTACTCTGTGCTTAGTGATAATTACCAAACGGCAGCACGCTCACACTCTATATTGGTGGTAAACACGTCAACAGTTAAACATCAGCGTTTAAGCCGTGTCATTGTATTAACATGTTGACCTTCGCATTGAGCTCAATTTAATGTAAAATAAGGCACTCACTCAGACGGTTGAACCTTGAAATATTTAACATTTTGGTACAAGACAAGACGGCTTCCCACCAGCTGGTGTATTGCAAGCCCAGCGGCCCGTAACATTAGCGAGGAGAGAGAGAGGGAGAGAGAAAAAGAAATGAAAAAGTTAGCAACAACCTTGGCCCAGGCTCACTTAAGGTGGACTGACCTTTAAGGTGGACCAGCTATTCTCATGTGAGTGTCAAGCTGCCGGGTCAAGTGTGTGAACCAAGTGGAAGGAATTTGGTATATTGGTCCAGTCTGGTGTTCAGCTCATTATAAAATAGAGAGTGTGTGTGTGTGTGTGTGTGTGTGTGTGTTCTTGTGCTGCCCCCTGGGTCAGTGCACCAACTATCCTTTTGTTTTAACCACATAACAAATGACTGCGCCACACACACACACACACACAGATACACACACACACACATACCTGAAGACTTCTCAAATGGCCTTGAAAGGTCAAGGACCCGTTCATCAGTCTGTCACAGCTTTAATAAGAGACACACAAAGTATTTTTAACTCTCTCTCTCTCACACACACACAACCTCCCATCATTGCTTGAGTGAGGAAGTCGAGTCTCACAGTGCACTAGGTTCACTCATAGCTGAAACCAAAATATGCCACACACACAGACACACACACTCACACTGATCTGGAACTGATTAGGTTTACTTTCTCGAGAGTGAAACAGATTTGGCTCATGCGTTCCCTTCAGAGTTTGAGTTATAAGTGTTGCAATATTCATCATTTAAAATAAGTATGAGCACGGTGGTTGATTAGGATATTCATTGAGAGTGCAGCTCAGTGTGGCTCCTCGGTAATTCACACCCGGTTGCTGACCCCACGCTGTTTTCTTGTCCTCCTCCCGAGGAGAAGCGGGTAGTAGCTAAAGTAAAATCTCTCCCTTTGAGTCACCCTAGAAGTTGTAGAAAACACACACACACACGCGCGCACTGTGGAGCAAGTGGAGAGAGGACAGGTTGTCTTATCAAAGTGTACTGGAGGAAAGTGGTGGTCTCAGGGGAAATTCAAAGGACAATAGAGAACACAGACACACACACACAGACTCTCACTCACTCACTCACACCAACGGATATCCACCGCTGGCGAGGCGAGAGGAAACCTCCCCTGGGAGAATACATGGCAGGAAAGAAAGCATGGAAGAGGGAGGACGACGAGTACAAATACTTTTTTTTCCTTCTCTTCTTGCTCAGAGGAAGTTGTCACTTACAGCATTTCCCCTCAGCACCCGCACTGGCTGACAGCAGGTGTGTGTCTGTGTGTGGGTGTGTGTGTGCGTGTGAGAGAGAGAGACACACACAAGGGGTTTTGTCGAGAAACATTTGAGATAAGACAACCACAACATCGAGGTAAAGGATAGGCAGACAGAGAGACCGAGACAAAAAGCACCACATGGAAACAGAGGTAAAACACTATCTTTCTTTCTTTCTCTCTCCCTCACACACACACACACACACACACACTACAAACGGTGAGACGGAGAGAGACAGAGGGGAAGTCAAGACGACGCCAGGCGGAACCACAGGTCGACAACACTGTCACAGCCATCACCCACCTTCACCCTCAATGTGTGTGTGTGTGTGTGTGTGTGTGAGAGAGAGGGAGAGCGAGAGAGCGTGTGTGACAGCTGGACGGAGAGATGCAACGCACCATCGTAGACAACCCCTGTCAGTTTGGCTTAACACAACCCCAAACTGTGTGTGTGTGTGTGTGTGTGTGTGTGTGTGTGTGTGTGTGTAGAGCGTATATCAGTGTGCAATTGTGTGTGTATTTCACCTCAACCTGGCAGTCCATCAGCCATTCACACTTAAATTCAACACCTCGATGTGCACTTGGTTGCACACAAGCAATCATCCATCCATCCATCCAACACACGCGCGCACACACACACACACTTTTGAACCTGGTTCAGCCTCCACTGACCAGCTGTCAGATCTGGGTGCTCATCGCTAACCAAACCCGATGATGTCAAGGGAATTATAAAAGAAAGATGATATTTTAAACTCTCCAGTATGACGCCATATAAAAAGATGAACACATATTTATTCTTTAAACTGATGTAGTTGATGCAGCATGTAAAATAACAGCTGAGTTGACTCTTTTCACCAGGTCCTTTTATTAACTCTTGGTCTACTTGTTTTAAGTATTTAGCCATGTGTTACGATCTCAGACACTTAGGAAGTAGGACCCAATTGCACGACCCGGGAGACAGAGATAATTTGTATGTAAGTTTTTTTTTTTTTTCTTCAGAACAAAAAAAAAAAGCTCACGTAGTGAGAGGATCAAAACTTTTCAGAGCACAACATAAGACAAGGAACACAGACACACTGAACCTCTCTAGCATATCTGCAACAGCACAACAGTACCCCCCCCTGGCCCAGGCTGATCCCCAGGCTGATAAAAGTGGATATTGTCTACGATAAATGAAGCAGCTATCCAGCTTCTAGCCTCAGGACCGTAACCCTTCCAGTCTACCAGGAATTGCTTGCCCCTCCCCCTATTACGGACCTCCAGTAGCTTACGGACCTTGTAAACGTCACCCCCTTCAAAGAACTGGGGCGGTGGAGGGAGCTTGAGGCGGGAACGAGTGGGCTCTCACACACCGGCTTGATTCTACTAACGTGAAACGTTGGGTGCACTCTCAAGGTCCTGGGAGTTGCAAGCGTGCGGCCGGGTTGATGACTCTGGACACTGGAAACGGACCCACAAATCTCGGAGCCAGTTTCTTTGAGGCGACATGGAGTGGTAAGTCTTTGGTAGAGAGCCAAACCTTTTGGCCTGGACTGTAGGAGGGAGCGACCCTGCGATGAACGTCCGCAACAGCCTTCATCCGAGCTGAACTTCGGAGAAGAGACTGGCGAGCACCAGCCCAAACTCTGCGACAACGTCTGATCATGGCATGTGCCGATGGAAACATCACCTCTTCCTCGTTGTTAGGGAAAAGTGGAGGCTGGAAACCATTGACACAATGGAATGGAGAGAGACCTGTGGCCGCCGTAGGAAGGGTATTGTGGGCAACCTCGACCCATGTGAGGTGGTCACTCCAGGTGGTCTGGTTCCGGGAGGCGAGACAACGTAGCGTAGTCTCTAGTTCTTGGTTCAGACGCTCCGACTGTCCATTTGACTGAGGGTGATATCCTGATGACAGGCTGACGGTGGCACCTATGAGTCGACAAAACTCTTTCCAGAAGGCGGAAATGAATTGTGGACCCCTGTCGGAAACAATGTCATTAGGGAATCCATGGATCCTGAATACGTGATTCATCATGACCTCTGCGGTGACTTTGGCAGAGGGAAGCTTGGTCAATGGGATGAAGTGAGCCATTTTGAAAATCGATCAACCACTGTTAGAACCGTAGTCTTGCCTCTGGATGAGGGAAATCCTGTCACAAAATCCATCGAAATGTGTGACCAAGGACGATGGGGAATCGGCAGCGGCTGGAGCAAGCCCATCTTAACTTGAGATGAGGTCTTATTACACGCACACACCGGACAAGCCGCTACATACTCGGCCACATTTTTCTTCATGGATGGCCACCAGAAACGTTGTTGAATCCTGAACATTGTTCTTGCTACTCCCGGATGGCACGAAAGCACAGATGAGTGAGCCCAGTGGATGACCTTGCGGTGAAGAGCCTCAGGAACAAACAGCAGATTGTTGGGACACTCGCTAGGCGCTGGATTCATGACATTTGCCTCTTTAACGTCTGACTCCACTTGCCAGGAAAAGGCTCCGATCACCCGGTTAAGTGGAAGGATGGTCTTGGGCTCTACCGCAAGTGGTTCGGGATCGTAAAGACGAGACAAAGCATCGGGTTTTTGATTCTGAGACCCGGGACGAAAAGAGAGTGTGAAGTTGAATCTACTAAAGAAAAGTGTCCACCTGGCCTGACGGGAGTTGAGACGCTTAGCCTTTCTTATATATTCTAGATTCTTGTGATCTGTCCAGACTAAAGACGGTTGCTCTGCACCCTCCAGCCAGTGTCTCCATTCCTCGAGGGCAGCTTTTACAGCTAACAATTCCTTGTTTCCCACGTCATAATTCCGCTCTGCCGTTGTCAACTTCGCGACAGGTAAGCACATGGATGCATCTTGTTGTCTTCTGCAGAACGTTGAGACAGTACTCCTCCAATTCCCTCATTGGAAGCATCCACCTCGACCATAAACTGGCGCTGGGGATCTGGAATGGTGAGTATGGGAGCTGATGTGAATCTATCTCTGAGAAGTTTGAAAGCAAGATCCGCCTGGGGGTCCACTTGAAGGAACCTTAGGAGAAGTCAGAACATGCAGAGGAGCAGCAACAGAACTGAAATTCCTAATAAACTTCCTATAGAAGTTAGCAAATCCTAGGAACTGCTGAACCTTTTTCCTGGAGTCTGGTGTGGGCCACTGGGATACTGCACTGACTTTCGCAGGATCCATTTGGATATGATTAGGTGAGACTATGTATCCTAAGAAAGACACCTCTTCTGTGTGGAACTCGCACTTCTCTGCCTTGACATATAGCTGATTATCCAGTAGTTTCTGCAAAACTTGGCGGACATGGTTAACATGAGATTCAGCGTCTGGGGAGAAAATCAGTATGTCATCCAGATACACAAACACTGAAATATTCAAGAATTCCCGCAAAACCTCATTCACAAAAGCTTGAAAAACAGCCGGTGCATTGCACAGTCCAAAAGGCATTACCAAGTACTCAGTGACCATTCTGAGTGTTGAATCCAGTCTTCCACTCATCCCCTTGTTTTATTCTAACCAAGTGATATGCATTTCTTAAATCCAACTTGGTGAATATCTTGGCCGTTTGAAGCAGTTCAAAAGCAGATGACATGAGTGGCAGAGGATAGCGGTTCTTCACCGTAATGTCATTTAGTGAACTGTAGTCTATGCAAGGTCTCAGAGACCCGTCTTTCTTTCCCACAAAAAAGAATCCCGCTCCGGCTGGAGACGATGAAGGACGGATAATCCCTGATTTGAGTGAAGAGGAGATGTATTCATCCATTGCTGTTCTCTCAGGTCTCGAAATCGAGTAAAGTCTCCCTTGGGAATGGGGGCTCCTGTAAGAGATCAATGGGACAGTCAAAATCTCGGTGAGGAGGTAGCGACAAGGCTTTAGACTTGTTAAACGCTTCTTTTAAATCATGGTAACAGGAAGGTACCTTGTGTAGATCAGGATAGTCAGGGTGATCTATAATGATCCTACTAGAGTCTGTTGGTGCATTAACAGGTTGCAGTTTACACCTGCCCTTACAATCCTCTCCCCATTCCTTAACTTTCCCTGAAGGCCAGTCTATGTGAGGATTGTGGATCTTCAACCAAGGAAACCCCAAAATAATCGGGTGCTGAGTCGACTCAAAAATATGAAATTGCATGCTCTCGGTATGGTCCTTATTTATAGTAATCTGTATGGGCTCAGTGCAATGGGTAACTGTGAACAACAAGCGGCCGTCTAAGGCACTGGCACTAACAGGATGAGATAGCGGGACAGTTTTATTTTTAGCTGTTTGACTAGGCCCCAGTCTATAAGGCTTTCGTCAGCCCCTGAGTCTATTAACACACCCTGGTCAATGGTCTGATTGTTAATACAAATGTCTACCTGAGTAACAGGTCGAGGAGGGAAGTCTGAAACTTGCTCACCAGCGCCCTCCTTTTGACTGGTGAGCACGATCTTTTCCCGGGCATGAAGCGAGTTGATGACCCGGCTGGCTGCAGTAGAAACAGCAACCCTCCCGTGACGGCGCTGCCTCTCCTCCAGAGAAAGCCTGGTTCTTCCAAGCTGCATGGGTTCACGAGTCATTCGGAAGTGTAGTCCTCAGATGGTCCGGTAACATGAGCTGGAAATCCTCCGCTGGCGGCGCGACCCTCCGAGGCGAATTCTGGAAGCTGGGAATAACATCTCGGTTGCGTCGCTGCTCCTCTCTCTTTCGAAGACGGTTAAGGATCCGGATGACCACAGCGATGAGGATTCCAGATCCCGGGTGTCTCCAGTGGAGCCAGCTGGTCCTTTATCGGTTCGAAAGTCCTGTCATGAAGGCGTCACGAAGAGCCGGAACATTCCATCCGCTGTCCGCTGCTGCTGTACGAAACTCGATGGCATAATCAACCACCTGACGGTTGAGCTGACGTATTTGAAACAGTCTTCTGCTGGCCTCCGTAGCAGGCAATGAGTGGTCAAAAATGCGCCTCATAGTCTCTATGAAATCGGCCAATGAGTAACATAGTTCGGTGTCTCTAGACCATTCTGCAGTAGCCCAGGCTGCAGCTCTTCCCGTTAAATGAGACACAATAAACGCCACTTTACCATGCTCAGATAAAAAGGCTGCTGGGTTGTGTTGAAAATGCAGATCACACTGTACCAGAAAGGCTCTGCAATTCGAAGAGTCTCCGGAAAATCTCTCCGGAAGAGCCAGCCGTAACGGGGAGGAAACAGCCTGACCTGGGTCGTCAGCTGGAGTATTGACAGGCAAATTCTCAGCTGTGGATGACGTCACCGGAGGAGCAGTCTGTTGATGAGTGAAAAATTATTCATTTGGGCAACCAGTTGTTGCATCTGTGTAGATAATTCTTCCTGAACCCCGGCCTGGCGTCCTCTCAGCTCTTGTATTTCCGGGCTGACTTTGTCCAGTTTTTCCTCGTGATGAAAAATCGTCACGCCCTGTACCGACAGAGCGGCGTGAAGCGTTCTTGGGTCGGCTGGGTCCATAATGTGGTCAGTTCGTTCTGTTACGATCTCAGACACTTAGGAAGTAGGACCCAATTGCACGACCCGGGAGACAGAGATAAAGTATTTGTAAGTACTTTATTTTTCGGTTCTGCAGTGAACAAAATGAAAGCGCTCACATAGTGAGGGATCAAAAACTTTTCAAGAGCACAACATAACCCGACCTGATCATGGCAAAAGACCAGACGAACTGACAAGGAACACTGGGAGACAGGGGAATTTAAGCACATGGTAACAAGACACAGGTGGGACCAATCAGGGGCGGGGCTGACACTGATGAGCATAGGAGACAGGTGTGATGACAGGTGAAAACAATCAGGAAGCCTGGAATGAGAGAAAGCTAACATAAATGACCTGAACCTCTCTAGCATATCTGTCGGTGCACAACACCATGTTTCTCTTCTGTCATATATTCATATATGAATATATATATATATGAATATGTGAGTAACTAAACATGCATGCATCTTTAATCCAATCTAATGCCATTACTTCTACTATCACAACGTATCATACCAAACCATGCACATGATGATTATATGAATTATCAGATGAAAAGATGAATTAATTATGTTTAAATGTAAAGGTAGCAAAAAATGTATCATGAACACGACCGGTTTGATCAATAATGACATAATTGTATTTATGAAATCCCAGAGATAAAAGTGTCATGAATTGATTATGGTCAATCATTAATTCAATATGTTTTTTACATAACTGTGTTAATGAAAGATTAAATTAAATGTGTCATTTAATTGTCCTTTTATCCAGCCTTCATGAATAATAAGTGAACTTCAGAGTTACAGTTGATTCTGCATCCGTCTCTAGACGAAACCGAATACACAAACACGCAAGATGCTTTTTTATAAACAAGCTTCTGCACTTTTATTGACACCGACGCATCCGAAAATGATCTTTTCAGAGACGTGAACATGCATTTTCATCCATGTGTGGCCACCACGGAGTCACTAAAACACACGCTGGATAAGAACACAGGAGAAGTCATGACATACAATGACACACTCACACTCTTTATTACTTCTATTTCAGGTGCAACCATATCTAATATATTCACACACACACACACATCCATGCCACACCGAACCCAATACACACTGCGTGATAACACACAGATAGTTACTGCTCGCATTAACAGAGACCAAATTGGCTGCGGCTATAATCTACAGTGGTACACGCTCAGTGCGACAGAACAGAGTCTATGAAAATGTAATAACATTTCATTTAAAAAAAGAAAGATAATAGCTCCTTGTACCCGGCTTCCCTTCAGCAGTATTATCACCGTGTGAGCCAAACCGACAGGAATGTGAGTCATTACTGTCTTTACCACTTTTATTGACACTTTTTTGGAAAGCACACGGCAGGAAGACGCGTAAATATATCTGTCTGTGTGTGTGTGTGTGTGTGTGAGAGAGAGAAGAGAAGAGAGTGTGTGTGTGTGTGTGTGTGTGTGAGAGAGAAGAGAGTGTGAGTGAGAGAAAGAGAAGAGAGTGTGTGTGTGTGAGAGAAAGAGAGAAGATAGTGTGTGTGTGCATATGAGGGAGAGAGAAGAGTGTGTGTATGTGTGTGAGAGGGAGACGAGTGTGTGTGTGTTTGTGTGTGAGAGAGAAGAGAGAGTGTGTGTGTGAGAGAGAGAGAAGAGAGTGTGTGTGAGTGAGAGAGAGAAGAGAGTGTGTGTCTGTGTGTGTGAGAGAGAGAAAGAGAAGAGTGTGTGTGTGTGTGAGAGAGAGAGAAGAGAGTGTGTGTGAGTGAGAGAGAGAAGAGAGAGTGTGTGTGTGTGTTTGTGTGTGTGTGTGTGTGTGTGTGTGTGTGTGTGTGTCCAGGCCGTCTAGATACAGTCAGTCAGGTTGTCACTGAAAAGACAGAGAGGACTCTGGGGGAATGAGTTTGCAATATCAAAAGAGGCACAGCGCAAGCACACACACAAGCACACACACAAGCACACACACAAACACACGCACACACACACACGCACACACACACACACACACACACACTCACACACACACGCACACACTTAACCCCACATCTGTATTGTCTGCGTCCACAGCCATAGAGGATGCCCGGTTCCGTGAGATTAAAGCCCGAACAGAAAGAGTGGGAACACATCGGCACGCGCCACATGCACCACTCAATAAAAGCTGAACATGTGACTCACCAAGGTGAGAGTTAAGAGGACGGATCGATAGCACTGAGAGAGAGAGAGAGAGAGAGAGAGAGAGAGAGAGAGAGAGAGGGAAAGTCAGCGACACCGACACTGTGGTGGCCTTGATAGTCACACCTCTCTCTCTCTCTCTCTCTCTCTAACTAACATACAGTCGTGCACACATATGCTATACACACACATTATCCTCTTTTCTCAATAAGTTTAAAGAAAAAAACTACTCGAGACTCCTAATTCCCTCTTTTTAACAACAGTGACACGTACTCGTTCATCCCATCCAGTGCACTCCAGGGACGAACCCAGAACTCCCACCCGGACTTACACCGATGTGCAACATGCAAATGCTTTGAAGACGGGCTCGGCACAGGGACACAAGGCTGCAGCGCCACCTGTGTGTGTGTGTGTGTGTGTGTGTGTGTGTGTGTACATACTTTGATGGTCTCCAAGGCATCGTGCTTTTTTTTCTTTTTTTAATGCTTTGTTTTTTTGGGCCAAACAGCAGAGACGGTTAGAGGAACCAAGAGAGGCGACCATTTAGCCTGCTGAGCCGCATTCATTTGTGATTACTCGCGTCTCGATCTTGAATGGGGCTCACTCAAATATCTCGGTGAGAAGTTGAACACAAACCGACTTATTAAGAGAGGCATCAGATATCGGGCATCACTATGAGTAACACAGAAAGCTGTTGACATGAACACCAAAGGCATGGCGGGAACTGAGATGAATCATAATTTAAATGATTGTGTGGTTTTTACAAGAGTCAAGACTCTGACTTGAACATGTTGATCGGTGTCACACAGTGCTCGTATGTAAAATATAAATGTTTTCATGAACGGGATTCAATAATTATCATCATATCAGTTGATGATAAAAAGATATTAAATTAAATTAAAATTCATTAAAAGTAAATACAACTATATATATATATATATATATTAATAAACAAATATGCCATTGAGTAGAGCCACATAGACACATATAGCTTTTATTTGGTTTACACTCCTTGTTATTACATTTTAGTCATTCAAAGACGTGGTTGCTTTTTAATTGACAAATACAATGTTTACTCTTATTTTATTTTGCCACTTCTTTAATAAATAACAGATTTAAGGCACATCTCAATATAAAAAACAAAAATGTGTCCGTTTCTGTGACTGTTGGATGACGATAATGAACGTTCTGCAACTCCATTGCTCTTTGTCTCGTTTAAAAAAAAGAAAATCAAACACATAAAAGCCTCTGAGAGAAAAACAATAAGAGAGAGAGAGAGATAGAGAGAGCTATCCGGAGACAAGCGAGCAGACAGACGGGAAGAGAGAGACAAGTGAGACAGAAGAAGAAACAGGATGGAAGTCACGAGCAGACGACAGAACGGAGGATTCAAGGTTCTCGGCACAGCCTCCATTAGGATGCTCTGCTTTGGCTAATTGCTGCAAAATAACAAGATGTGAATTATCATCTTGATGAGATACGGATGATGAGCCGCTTACAAGTGAATTCCCGACCGTTCGTTTCCACACATCTCTGAAGATCTCATTAAACGTCGAGACGTCTCCTCCCACCGCCTTACCTCACACGACCCTCGGCAGCTTCGACTCGGATCATGTGACAGATGGTCGCTCGGTATTCTTTAAAAAAGGATATTACAATAAAGTGTAACTCGGTCCTGATGGGCCATGATGAGTTAGTGGTGGAGCTCGTGAGCAGATGTGAGGACTAAAAAAGTGAAACCAAAATACAAAACGGAAGTGTGATAGAGAAAAAAAAAGTAAATGGAGTATTATGGAGCGCAGTAACGATGTATTCATGGTATTTATATGTACTTATGGTATTGTTGTAGTTTGGCTTTCTTGATAAATGCTACTTTCTTTTATTCTTGTTGTTCTGAGTTTGCACTATTATTGTAAGTCGATTTGAATGGAATGGTTAGACTTTTCTCTCCATCAACCGATAATTGATGTTCTTTTGAGATTCCATGTAATCGTCAATCTGCCATTTGAGGAAAAGCTAGACAACTTTTTAAAAGATAGAAAAGAGGCTGGAGGGTTTTTGGGGTTTATTTTCAAAGAAATTCGACGAGGATTGGTGTTAGAGAGACATAAATAGGTCGTGAACTCACAAATAAATACATAGGTTGACAAAATATTTTGTATTTTTGAAGCTCACTGTACAGTTTTTGTTCTGATCACCGAAAAAAAACAAGAAAAATGTCATTGAAATGACTTTTTTCTCTTCCTCACAATGCAGCATTATAAAACCAAAAAAACGACACACTTCCAAGCAGACAGGAATATCCCGGCTGTACAGTGTGTCCGCTCTGATTTACACTTTATTGGTTCCTATAGCGCTCAAAGCCGCCTTCTGCCCATCTCAGAAACACACACATACACACACACACACACACAGTCCCACGCTATCGATTTGCTGTGTGACAAATCCTACGCCAAGGCCGAGTGACAGCCACCGACACCACACAAACACAAACACACACACACATACACACACGCACACCTTTACAATTAAAAACGAGGGGCGGTCATACGTGTAACACCTGACGCCGTCACCCCGACCTCCACCCCGACCGCCACCCCCCTCCACTTCATGACCTGTCGCGCTCCGTTTTGGCCTCACTCACACAGACAGACACGCTCTCGACCCTCTCCTCCGTGTCCCTAATCAGATATTGATTTAATGCAGCGCCGGGTATCACATCCATCTCTACGCTTCTCCATCATCTCCAACATTTCTGTGCTTTATTTTATGATATTTGTCCGGGGGTATTGGCTACGTGGCCCTGCCGGGAACAAAATGAGATTTTTTTTCTAATTTATTTGAGCAATGGCCATTTTTCTTGAAGGGGAGAAAAGAACGCCAGGCTATTTATGGCAAGGTGAGCAAGGGTCCAGACTATTGCACCCCCAAAACTATTATCATGGTGTTGCTGCTCGAGTGTATCGTGTTTTGATTTGATACCTATTTTTTTCATTTACCCCATCTGTGGAGGTCAGAGGTCACGTTCACCTAAAATACAGAACCCTGGAGCAGTGTCTGTGCTTCGCTGTTCACAATGATGCGTATGTGTGTTTGTGTGTGTGTGTGTGTGTGTGTTGTGTGGAGCGAGTTGCACAACAAGAGCTAAACTCTACCTGTCTTCATGGTAACATTTAATTACTGTCGCTTTAAAAACTAAAACTGTTACTGGGGGGGGATTCCTGCTCCGGCTCAGAGTTGCACACCATGGCGCTGCTGCTTAAAGGAAATAGAACCGGAGACCTTTCAGCACAGTGGTGTGTGTTATAAACGGCAATAATCCACTCCACACTGTGATTCACAATGAGGTGGAAGAGCCGACGGGGTTTTTAAGTAATCTGCATCTCGTGGCTTTTTCGGCTCGACTCCGACGGTGAGCGTTAACCGTGGCATGTGTAAAATAGCCTAAATAAAGTCTCCTTTATTTTATCGTTTGTAATGACACCTCATCAAACACGGTCGTGACGACAGTACACACTTCCCTCCAGTGGATCTCCTGCTGTTTAACGAGCAGTTATGTTTACTTATTATATTCCCTGCACTCTGGATAAGACATCTTTAGCAATCTGCGTGCGGAAATCAAAATAATTTAATTTATTTTTATGCATAGGGGGGAGATGTAAAGACATCAATTCGTCGAGCTGATGTTATAGTGTTGCAAAAAACATAAACGACGAAGAAAATATAATAAATGGAGAGAGCCGGGAGAGGGAAGGGAAACGAAGAGGAAACTCAACAAACGGCGGAACAACGAGAAACGCAAAAGAGAGGAGGAAGAAATGAATGTTTGGGCGTTGCTATAATGCCAGATGTTTGAGAATATAGACGTTTGATGTTCTTCAATGAAACATATCGCAACAGCACAGAGGAGTAAGTAGCTACAGTTTGTTTGTTGTGTTGCACTGACTCATCAACGAGACACAATATGTCGACTTGTTAAGAAATGTTATTTACAAAAATGATTAAATTCCAGAATGTATTATTATAGTGAAAAACTTTTGAAAGCATCTTTTTTTAATAAAAGAATGAAGCAGAATGGCATCTGTTATAAGTTCTGCTGTATTTTTCACGTATAACACCACATTTTAGCAGTTAATTTGAACAAAATTGTAACACAAATTTTAAATGGGCCCATTCAACAAGATTTTTTTAACACGTTGGTTATAATTACAAAAACCTGATTTTACAATTTAAAAATGTGTTTTAAAATATATATATATATATATTCATAAAAATTATTCCACTCTTCTGCCTGAAGGAGACTCCTTGTTTATCCTGGCTTAATTAAAGTTATAAATAGACACAGACCCCCCCCCACACACACACACACACACACACTCATTTCCTCCTATATACACACCCCGCCTTGTGTTATATTTTTTAAAATCTTTTTTGGTTAAACAGTTAATTCCATTATCTGGAGGTGGGACGATGAACACACTCCCTCACAGAAACTCACACTGGTGTGTGTGTGTGTGTGTGTGTGTGTGTGTTTGGGGGGAACTCCTTTGTGTTGTCATTGCTTTAAGTGATGTCTTCTATCTGTGCGCTCTTTGCCTCTGCGGTTAAGTCATTTTCATTGTTTCTATCATCACGTTTTTCTTATTGTTTTGGCATCAAAATGGAAAAATGACTCAATCGCTGGGTTTATATTGTATGATGGATTTCTGCATCCTCCCCAACACACACAGACATACACACATACACACCGAAAGAGAGAGGAATAAAAAAAGAGAAAGATTTCATTATTAATCATGCTGTCTAATTATGCTGTGTGGCCCTGAGAGAGAAATGATCTTGGGGAAATCACATCTAAGAGTTATTTATCACAACAAATAGAGTGAAAAGCTCCGACTAGAGGAGAAACGTGGGCAGAGAGGGCAACAGAAGAGCGAAGTTAAAAGGCCGGCCCACCGCCATCAGACTTTACTATTAAAATATGTTAAAGAGATGCAAGGCCAGGGAGTGGAAGAAGAAGAAGAAGAAGAAGAAGAAGAAGGGTAAAAGGAGGGTTGAAAGTAGTGAATCAAGAGATGCTCAGGGGACCCTGAAGCCCCATCAGATCTCCTAAATGCCCCCTAAAGCCTGTTAACAGGGCAAAGCAACAAAAACAAGGATTAGATTTGTATAGCAATAAGGTACAATTTAAACACATGTATCTTATCTCGTAAAGCGCGTACAGAAACTTAGTCAATCTTACTTTTCTCTTTGATTTTTCTGAAATATAAACATGAAATACCTTAACTGGACCTGGTGGCCGGTACAGTATAACACATATGTAATGTTGTAATGCATATGGCTGTTATGTTTTCAAGGTTGGATGTGAAAAACTAAGAACAAGGCTTTTAAATGAGTTGTAGTTTAATTTAGGTTTGGATTTCTTAAAAGGCTTGAGTGAAAGATGGCCGCTGCTCCACCTCCTCGGCCGGTGCCTCGAGGAATGTGATTATTAATACGACGTGGCGGAGTGGATTAATTTAGCCTGCGGATTCAGGATATTTAGCTTTATAAAAGGAATTGAATTTAATTGAATTAACTGCAGGTCAAGGTTCGGTGACGTGTCTTGCAATGGCCACCGACAGCATTGCACACGTCACTTAACGGTCTCTATTAAAGTGCAGCCAAGTGTCCTCCGATCTTTGCTCATATAAACAATATGAGTCAATCCCACCAGAAGAAAAAGCAGAAGTCCGACTCTGTTCATTATCTTTACTAACAGCAGCTTGTATGAATGGCGTTTGGTGACGTCCTGGAATTCACAGCAGAACCTCAACTAAGTAGAAGTCTAATGAGCCAAATGAAAACATCTGTGCAGGTGTGTGCAGATCTTTAAAGTTTCTGCCAGCAGAAGATTTTAGCTCGGGGGGTTCAGAGTAAACCTTTATTAACCCTCCTGTTACCTTCACATTTACTAACATATTTTACCCTCGGGGTCAATTTGACCCCAGCAATTAAAACCTCCAGAAAATTATTAGAATTAATATCGTTTCCCAAGTTTAAGTGTGAGGTACTTTATGTTTGTTTGTTGACTACCTAAATAGCCCTTTAAATATACAAAAAAGTTGATATTTCTTATATGTTTGACAGTGAAAAACAGCCTGGGGTCAAATTGACCCCAAAGAACACCGACATTAAACATTGAATGGGGTCAAATTGACCCTAAAGGTGACAGGAGGGTTAAACAGTCCTTTTACTGAGAAGACATTTTGACAAAGTAAAACCACAGGTTTAAATCATATGGTGCTCTTTTCATTGCTCTTGCTTCTCAACGGCTCTCGACATGAACAACACGCACAGAGAGAGGCCGACTCCATTATTATTTCGTCACCATATCTTCACATAGCAAATATTTCCTTGACTCTGCGTCATGTACCGTGCACCGTTCATGATGACTGCATTACGATCAGCCGCTCCGGGGCCTTGTTGTGCCTGCCTCGTCGTCAAGGCTCGCTGGAACACAAGCGAGCAGATGTTAATCCTATAAGCAGCGCCTGATTTGTGCTATTACATCAAATAGAATAAATAGCAGGTCATTTTCTGGAACTTCATGGTAAATGTACAGTAGCCATTTATCCATCTCACATACTGTCTATTTAATATTTACTGACTTTTTAGCTGTAAATTCCCCACACAATTCTTCATTGGTGTGAAATACACACGACTAAGCGATTTTTCCGAAGCCTCTTTTTCACTCTTATGGTCATGTGGGTTTAGTCTCTCTTTAAAAGACTAAGAGGATTCCCATAAACACTGTAACAGGACATTCAGTAAAAGTTTATGCTAATTTCCGATATACCGACACACCTCACATTTAGAGATCTAATTTCTAACTGACGAAGCCTGACGTCCTCCCATCCACAATCACACACAACTCTTCCTCCCTCCAATGAATTGTCATTTGGGATTGCGTCTTGTGTATATTTAGCCACTAATAACATACACAGGGGCATGTGAGCCGTGCTGGGCGGGGCTGACGGAGTGACTGAATAAGGCCAAGTATCAAATGCGGCCTGTCAGCCGTGCCGACCAATGGCCCACTCAGGCTTTCAAAAAATTAAATAAAAAACAGCAACTCCCAGAAGGCCAGGCTCTTCGCCTCTCCGCCTCCTCTCCCTGACAGCTCCGAGGGAGGTGGGGTGAGATGGTGTGTGTGCGAGTGTGTGTGCGAGTGTGTGTGTGTGTGTTGAAAGGTGGGATTCAGGAAGAAAGATGGAAAAAGAAGAGTGAAAGCGGGAGAGAGAGAGGTTGAATAGGAGTTGGGTTATAGGAGCTAGTAAGAAAGATGGATAGAAAGAGAGAGAGGAAGACGGAGCGCTACTGTTCCTCCGCTTCCCATCAAGGACACTGGGTTCATTTTTTTCCCGGCTGTCACTATACAACAATGGCAGCGATAGAGGAGCTGGAAGACTTCCCACAGTCACATCTAGGTGTGTGTGTGTGTGTGTGTTTCTGTTCACGTTACAGTGTGTGTGTGTGTGTGTGTGTGTGTGTGAGATGCCAGAAGCCCCCGATGTCAGACGGTAAGTGGTCCGGCCACAGTGTGAAATGAGCCCGCGGGGTTCAGCTGCCCTGCTCACACCCGTGACCCCGTCAATCAAACTACCAGAGGTCACGGAGAAAGGAACAAAAAGGGAAGAAGGGAGTGAGCGGTGAAAGGATAACGGATTCAAGACAACGGGTTAATGCAAACACTCTGAACGCCATGTGTGTGCGTGTTTGTGTGTTTGCTTTCATGCGTTTCCTATGACAGCTGCCGCCAACGTAGTTTCTCCTGTGTAAAGCAGAGAAGCCTTTTAGAAAAGGTCTCTGTACACACACACACACACACACACACACACAAACACACTCCCACGCAGTGCTCTCGGAGTCAACTGGCGAGTAAATACTGGGACACGTTGTGTGTGTGTTGACACCTCTGGCATTAGAACACTTACTGATCACTTCATGGAGGAGACAGTGGGAGAGAGGGGCAGTGAAGAGGTTTTGGGCGACACACACGGCGACTAAGTCAGACTCACTCACACACACACACACACACACACACACATGACAGATGGAAAAAGCAGCAGCTGTGAATACCAAAACCTCCTTAATGCTTCCAGGCAATCACAAAATGGCACAAATGGCATTTAAATACAAATAAGCCAGATGAGCTTCTCCCGATGTACGTCCCTCAGCACCCAAACATTCAGAAATTGGACATATTCATCCTCCGGCGTTCAGATTCTAAAACTTTGCCATAAGGTCTTACACGAGGGAGGAGCGTGGACCTTAAACCTTCTTCTTGATGCGGTTTGGACTGCCTGAACGCAGGACGCAGATTAAACTCTGAGCCAGTGTGTGGCACCGTGGCCGTGTGCATTATTTATTTCCTGTCATCCAGCATAACCGGCACCCTGCACCGCACTAGTGCAGTGCCCTCACACACACACACACACACACACACACACACACACACAGACACAGAGACAGACACACACACAGTATCCAGCAGTTGTTGACAGCTTCTATGAGTGTGAGTGTGTGAGCATTATGATGGCTGTAGCTCAGCCCAGTTCCCTGGCCCAATGGCTGGCCAGTTCATGCATACATCATTTAGATTTTTTTTTAACACATTTTCACACAATATTAATTTCTTATCCTGCCAACTCACTGTTTTCATGCCATCAGAAGTGCAGACATGTTTGTCATGTATAAAGGTTCAGAAACTGGGCACTTCGCAGATGATGGAAATCAGGCTCTGGATGCGGTGAATTAAGTTTAACAATATTTAATGGCAAGAAGTTGAAACAAACAATCAAGGCGATCGCGGGTCCGTCCGACCTGATACCCCGCAGTCTCCTCCTCTTGTTATCCGACACCGGGACCGGACGAGAGGCCGGACCCTCACCTGACAACAGCCAATCCCTGTTCTCAAAGGTTCGTTCTTTCATCTTCAGATGACCAATGCATTCCGGTTGGCTAAGCTAATACAACAACAGCATGGAGAGGTTAAACTAAACAGTTCCTTCACAATAAAAGTCTAGTAGATCACTTTCCGGATTAAAGTAATGTCACAGGTTTCAACCGGCTTCGACATTTCTGAAATACTAGACTAACATTCATTCTCATGCGACATACATTAACCCCTGCCGTTTACATTTAACATTTGAATAGAGAAAACCGTCTTTGCCTTATGCTTCATAATACATTCATAATAATACGCTCCCTAATATTTCCTATTATAACATCTTTTTATATGTATTAATTTAAAGCATAAGACTACAGAATCCAAACTATTACAACTTAACACATGACATATCGTTGTTTGATTCACTCTCACTCTAGTGATCGTGATAATATGCTGTAGATGGCACTGTTGTTTTCTAAGCTGTTTGTGTATACTTTTATAATTGTGAAATACTTGATCTCCTTCCCCCTGCATACAATACTCTCCATCTGTCTCTGTAATCCTTCACTATTCATACAAATGGCTCCTCTCGGAGACGAGAGACATTGTCGGAGTTGGGAATTGCCAGCCGCCGCATGGCGGTGTGCTCCAATAACAGTGGAATAACAAATCACAGACACACAGGGGCAGACAGAAAATGAAAAGTCAATGTGCGAGTGGGAAAAAAAGAAGAATGGAGAGGAATATAGAGAGAGAATGAAATGAACGGCCCATCTCCATAGAAGTAGCCGTGCCTCTCGAGGTGGGAGCCGGGCAGCTAAAAGTCAACAACCGGAGAATGGATAGGACTGATTGAATTTATAGGAGCTGCTTTCTTATAGGAGATCAATGCCACACACACACACACACAGTGGGGGGAAAGTGCATGTTGGAAGCAGATTTGTCGTCCATCAATACCTCACTTGCTCCTGACTTCTGAAGAATTAGTAGGAGTGAAAAGAAGCAGTATATCACTCAAAAAAATGATTCAAGCCCTTCTTAGAGGTGACACATTTAAATATAGTTTGATACATTTAAATAAATCAATTACAAAACGAAGATATTTATATTGAATGGGTGTAACACAAAATGTATGAATACTTTCATTTATTAGATTTATTTAGGTTACACTCCCAAAACGATTCAAGCCCTTCTTAGAGGTGACACATTTAAATATTGTTTGATACATTTAAATAAATCAATTACAAAAATAGATATTTATATTTAATGGGTGGAACACAAAATGTATGAATACTTTCGTTTATTAGATTTATTTAGGTTAGATGGTGTGCATATCAACTCAAAATAAATGTGTTTCATTGAGGACTACCCTTTGCACATGCGCCAGCTGAAAATCAGTTGTTTACAAGGTGAAGACACTTTCAGGGCTGTATGGTGGTGTAGTGGCTAGCACTGTCGCCTCAAAGCCAAAGGTCTGTGGGTTCAATTCACAGTCGGGGCGATCCTTCTGTGTGGAGTTTGCATATTTTGTTAGTTAGTTAGTTTATATTTTGAGTTGGACAAACACAAATTAATTTAATTTAATGAATATCGTTATTTTATTTGAGATGTATTTGATACAAATGAGTTGGACTAACTTAATTAAATTTTATTGCACTGATGTGCTAAATTTGAGTTGGAGTTGCATATAATTATTGGATGGAAAACCTGCCAACAATTTAATTGAGTTCATCCAATGAGTCATTTCTTTGAGTGTGCAGTGTTTTCTTTTTAAACTTCCTCTACTCAGAGATTTAACCCTTTAAAGTCACAGGAGCAGCATCTCTATACACCTTCCGGATTGGATCATTTGTGCAGCAATCTGATCTTTTTCCACTGATTTAATATGGACCTATATTTGGAGAAAAAACTTTTATTTCGAGCTTCCGGGGCGCATTTAAAAGTGTCATCTTCACTGACTCGGCACTATGAAGCTTAGCGAACCGTGTGAGCATTATTCGTGATGGGGAAAAAGATTTTTTTTTAAAGAAACAAAAGCACACACTTCTGCTGAGCCTAAGTGGAGTGAGTCCAGCGCCATTAATTACAGATGAAAAATGAGGGCAGACAGGAAGACGGCGAGAGAGAGAAGCGAGAGGGAAGAAGGGAAAATTAAGAGAGGGAACAGAGAGCTCTTTGCAAATCTGTGTGTGTGTGTGTGTGTGTAAGAAAGAGGGGAGGAGAGAGAAGTCAGAGCCAAGAGGAGGTGGCGAAGGAGAGAAACAGGGACTCGGTTGTCAAGATGAGAAAGAGAGAGAGAGAGAAGAGAGATAAAGAGAGAGAGAGAAAGAGAGCGAGAGAGAGAAAGGGAGAGAGGAAAAGAGAGAGAGAGGGGAAATGAGAGGTACAGGAGAGAGGGAAAGGGAGAGGAAAAGAGAGATAGAGAGGGAGAGGAAGAGGGTGAGGGAGAGAGGGAGAGAAAAGTAGAGGGAGAGGTGGAGGGAGAGGAAGAGAGAAAGATAGATAGATAGATAGAGAGAAAGGGAGAGAGAGAGAGAGAGGGAAATGTGAGGAAGAGAGAGGGAGAGGAAAATAGAGAGGGAGGGAGAGGCAGAGGGAGAGGAAGAGAGAGGGATGGATCGATAGAGAGAGAGAGAGAGAGAGAGAGAGAGAGGTTGTGAAAGCCCAACAAAGAGGAAAACACATATAAAGGAAATGGGTGTCAAGGATAATCCTGTACGTCTTCATCCCTTTAACTTTGTCCCTCTGCCTTCTTTGCGGGTGTGTGTGTGTTACATAGGGCACGTTTTCACTGCAGGAACACTGTTTAAGAACGTCACTTACACTTCAACAGAAGGAACGAGAGCCTTAAAACGTGTTCTTGCAGTACAATCCCCCCCCCCCCCCAACATACACCTTGGTACTCCCCATTACGCTGCTGAAAGCTGTGGATTGGTCTGCACTGGCCTCTACATCGCGTTTTATACGACTTCCTTTTAAATAAATAAAATCCAATCCTCCAATCCAAGAGGCAATCTAAAGATCGATATGGTGAAGTTCAGACATTGCCAACACATTTTCTGGAGAAAATTGGATATTGTGAGGTCAAATAAAAGGTGTTTGTCTGGTTTTGGTGACTTAAACATACACTATAACCACAAATGATGCTGAAGATTCATGGTCCATCTGCATTCCCTTTTATTATTCAAGCAACAAACAACTTTTTGTTTCAATAAGATAGAAATGTGTGTGAAAAGTGATTTGATTGATCTAAAAACCAACAAATTGATTGATCTAAAACCAACCAGTAAGTGTGAATCCTGCTACTCGATGCATTATTATCCATGTGGGTCGTTGTGAGTCAGGAGACGTAGCGAGGCGACAGAGAAGTTGAGAAGGATGTTAAAAAGAAGCACTGGCGTATGTGACAGGAAAACGTAGGAGAATTAATCTCCCATGAACTTCTAAGTACAGGTTTCAAAGGTTGAACTAGTGTGTGTGTGTGTGTGTGTGTGTGTGTGTGTGTGTGTGTGTGTGTGTGTGTGAGACAAAGAAAAAGTAGGAGGATAAATCTTCCATGAACCTTTAAATCAAAGTATAAAGGTGGAACAAGTGTGTGCTGGTGCATAAATTTGCCTGCCTGTGTGTGTGTGTGTGTGTGTGTGTGTGTGTGTGCACCTACAAATGTCTCTCAGGACACTTACTGTATCCACACGTACAAAAAGAAGGAAAAAAAAAGATTTTCAGTAAGGATCACATGCGTTTAAATCCGGGCCGTGTGCCTTGCTTGAGGGCATTGCAACCCGACACACATCAGCGTGACGGATTAAAAGCATCAACGTAAATCCCCTTTTCATCACGGAGGCCTTCAACGGTGTCAGAATATGAGCAGCGACGCCATTGTTTCTTCCTCGCTACACTCTCTGATCTTGTAGAAGTTTTTCTTACTGTCTCTTAAAACGCTTCAAGAAGAAAAACCTCATTGGAAATGGAAACTTTTAGAAAAAGACACGGCAGACGAGCAGATTATGAGAAAAGGAGCTGACATGTATAATGAAAAGAACATTGTGTATGAGTGTGTTTGTCTATGTGTATTTATACAAAACGTCCGTGTTGTATTGAACTACCTCCTCTTTCCGGTCACTCTCCTCCGCCCTGAGGTCACATCCAGATAAAACCCTGTTTAACTTTCTCTCGTTTCCTCTCTGACACTCCAGCTTCCTCCCACCTCTCCCCCTAAAAGCACATTATCAGCCACTTACCTCTCTTTAGCATAGCATCGATTAACAATGAACTAGCATGGAATGTCACCGAGCGCCGCGGTCGATGCCCTATTCGTTAGCTCCCATGCTAATGTCCCTCGCCATTTGTTGGGACATGCTAATGTGCCAATATAGAGCGGAATAAATGTTTAGCCTGAGGGGGCCAAGTTCCGGCCACATTTTGGTCCTCTGCCAGCTAGCTCAGGTCACACACACACACACACACACACACACACACACAGGTCACTTCAGGGGACATTGCCTAGACTTACAAATTCCATCGAGGCTTACCTTGATCCTCCTCGCAGGAGTCAGAGTCAGGATAACTATCCTTCTCCATCAGAACAAAATATATCGACGGCTTCCAGCAGTCACAGCCGCCGTACAGACGGTGTACAGAATATGTAACAATGGGATAATATTAAAATACTTTCGCATGTGGTTTAGAGTGGAGCTTCTTAACCTTTTTGACCTCGGAGCAACACTTTTCAAGTCGTTGAAAGTGGTCAAGAGGTCATTCAAATAGTAACACCGTATTGGTTCAACTAATTGATCTCCCTCTTGCTTTGATTTGTATTCAATAACTAAATTAAATCCACTTATAGTCAAAAAACTATGACGCAATGTGATTATCACACATTTGTTCATTGTGTGTATGCAACGCGTGAACAATTCACGGAACAAATCAAGCTAATACAACAACTAATTTAAAGGCTTAATTCAGGCTTATTAACACAACAATAAATAATACATAGATTTTACCAGAGAAAAAAGGAGGGACTAAAAAAAAAGAGAAACTGAAATTTGATAAATAAATAATAAGTGGAAATAGAATGGAGACATTCATTCAAAGTTTCAAATTTACTAAACCACAAATAAAACTATATAATGCATAATTGAAAATATGAAGCCTTATAATCTACGAATGAGGCTTTAGCAGTGACACGGCGGATTGTTTGTTCATCTGGAGCCCATTTTCCTTTCTCTTGAAAAATCCCACCGGCTTTCCAACGAGCGCTGATGTCGAAATGCCGCTTTAGCTTCGAGGCTTCAGTGCCGTATTGGTAGCATTAGCCCACTACACATACACACACACACTACACACACTACACACACCACACACCAGGCTTGTCACGGTTGTACTTGCGCAAACATTCAGATTTTTTTTTTATCACCACTTTCATCTTTATATTTTCATTTTAAATACTTCTCCATAGCCTTCGCTACATGCTAGCAGCTGGCCGAGTGTCTTCTCCTACCTTTTGGAGCTTGTAAAACAACTGACTGACGAATTACCGCCGCCAAGTGGTGGGAGGCTGTATTGCAGCGTCTCATGGATAACAGTACTATCTCTGGCGTCTTCAATTGATAACCTATGCGACCTCGTGACCCACGGATGCAAAACTGAAAGTTGTTTGCGGCCCTCTAGGTGGTGCTGGCGGCTCAATCAGGCGACGCGACCCCATGCTTCAGAATCACTGGTTTAGAGTATAGCGGTGAGGATGAAGGAGTAGAGAGGTGAACAGTGACATATAGTTCATGCTGTAGAACTCTCTCTGCTCACGAGGCATGCGTATCCATCACGTTAGCATGTGAGGACACTGAAGACATGGTTTAGTCTATACATCTGTACATATATGGCGTCTGAATGCATGTGAGTGCAATTGTATTGTATGTGTTACGAGACGGAAGGGGTCAAGCCCAAAGATGGCTCGCGGTCAACGTTGACCGACCTCTCTCACTCAGGCTGTTAATATGGTTTCACACATACCGTGTACATACATGTGCACACTATACATGTTTGAAAACGAGAGAGTGAAAGGAAGTAGATGTACCGGTATGAATAAGTGTTGATACAAAGCAGAAATAAAAAAGTTGTGTACCTATAGGTGGCTGGCAGTAAACCAGTTTGTAAAATCTTTGCATTATTCACTGACAATGTTGTTTCTATTCAGTTTAGAAATCAAGTTTTACATTCGCACGTTGTTGCATTTGGGCAACGTGACTCAAGTTTAAGGATTCACTTCTTTAATGGACTTCATTGTGTCAACCGTAGAATGTATATATGAATAAACCTGCCAAGACTGGTGCCAGACCATCTCGATCAGAGGTCTTCATATCGGCCTGACGGCTGAGCAGCATCTCCACTGACGTTTAAGGGTGACTGTGTAAAAACACATCAGTCAATTTGATGTTGAATATAGCGAAGGAGACATCATGTGATCGTCTCGGGTTGGAAAAGAGCACGATGGCAATGTTCCATCCTGGGATATTTTTCCCAGTTTTTAGCCTCACACAGGATAAATGAGACCATTTTCCTCGGATAAAAACTTGCAGCAGTCGTCTCCCAGAACCACACCTTCGCTTCTGTCTCATTTTAATGCAGCGTAGAGCTTCTTTTTCATCCCCTTGTCTCTGGCAGTTTTTCATTGGATCTGACACCGAACACAACCTGTAAAACCCCTGCCTCAGCAATGTCTGTTAGAGAAGGAAGAAGACAGAGAGAGAGAGAGAGAGAGAGGGGGAGAGAGGGAGGAAAATGGTGTGACAGGAGTAAGTAGAGAATGAAAAAAAGGCAGACAGATGGCAAAATAGAGAGAAGAGGAAGCGGAATGCTTGTTAGAACCTCACTGGCCCAAATAAATATACAATGACTGATAATTAGTCTCAAGGGCATTAGTGTGTGTAACAGTGTAAGTGTGTGTGGGCGCGAGGTAAACGCTGGTCTCCGGGTATGTTTGTGGGTTATGTTGGAGGCCTAACTGTGAACGTGTCTCTGTGTAATGGAAAGGAGGTCAGAGGCCATTGCATGTGTCCAAGCTAATGGGTATCCTGGCACGCTTAAGCAGAACCTTTAATCATCGAGAGAGAGCGAGAGCGTGAAGTTTCCACTGATACCAGCGAGAGAGAAAGGTTGAAAAGTCAATAGTGGTCGAGAGGGAGGTCGTCGGCTTCCTGAGCGACAGGCGTCTATTGGGTGAAATGGATCAGAGCTAACATTTTATCTCATAGTTGACCTATTTTATCCTCCATTTGTTGTCTTTTCTTTGGCATTAAGCAACTTACTCTTTCTCGTGCCAACACAGCACCTTGGAATTTAATTACTTGGCTGACGGAGAAATGAGATCGAAGAGGAAGCAAAAAAAAGTGAGGGGAAGAGCGAAAGACAGGGGGATGGATTTTACTTGTTGGCTTGTCAACAAACTTGCGTCATTGGTCCGGCTTTAGTCAATATCCAATCTGAAAAAAACTATTGTCTTAACACTTACACATTGCTCCAGTTTAAACCAAGATGTGTAAACATGTGGATATATGCCAGTAAAATACCACCGAATAAGTTTTGGCATATCACCACACTGTTTAGCACAAACACACACACACACACACACACACACACACACACACACACACACACACTCTTCCCTTCTTTCTCTTTAAATACACATTAGTACTAAAACACACACATCCCTCAAATCCTCACTCTGTCAGCTCAAGGGCGAAGCTTTATTGTCCGTGCTATTTATAGATTGTGTTTGTCCGTTCTCCCTTGTGGTAAGTTTGAAGTGATGTGTTCGGTTGTTGTCTTCTATTTTTCCCTCCAGGGGTGAGATATCTTTGCAGCACCAATTGTTTTTGTTTTTTCCCCCGTCTCACCTGAACAGATTGCACATCCTCTTTTTTCAGGCCTTACCTTTTTTAGTTCATGTAAATAAATTAAACTATAAAACAATACTCTCAGCAAAAGACAAATCAAGAGATGGACACAGAGGCTGCTCTTGAGGAGACAACGGAACATTACCACTTCCTACATGCTGATAATAAAAAGTGGGAAAAAACCACTGTGAACAACCCTTTCCTTCAACATTATCATGTAGCGAAAAGCTTTTGGAGATAAACACAGTGGATAACACATATCATTTTTACTATACCATACACATACGGCTTTGCCCTTTATATATATCAATGTACCCTCTATTAATAAGCTCAATAATGCCAAGAAATGTAAATTGTGTCGTAAAAGAGTCATGATAGTGGCACACAGACGGTGTGTGAAGGTTCCTGGTTCACTCCTCCATGTGTCAAAGTGTCATTGAGCAAGGCACTGAAACCCCTAACTGATCCTGATGAGCATGGTAGCCTCTGTCATCGGTGTAAGAGGTGTGTGTGTGTGTGTGTTGTGGAGCGCTCAGAATTGTCAGTAGACTAAAAAAGCACAATATCAATAGAGTCCGTTTATGATTAATTACAAACGATGGCTTTAGCCCTAGCAATCTTCTTCTGTGTGTGCCAAAAAGGAGAAGTGTGTGTATATGTGTGTAATTGTGTGTGTGTGTGTGTGTGTGAAAGGCAAGGTAATTAGGTAATCAACAGCTGTGCCAGACGTACAGGAAGCAGCTTGTTCAGGAAGTGGAACAGAGATGGAAATAGATAATGAGAGGCAAGGAGAGGTACAATGAGCCACATATAAACAAGAGGAAAACACATTTTTTTTAAAAGAAAAAATGAAAAAATGGAACCGAGCAGGAGGAAAAAGAGTGAGAGAAAGACTCAGGAGTGATGGGAAGATGTAGGGTTTAGTCGAGGAGAAAAAAGAGGGATGGAAAATCATCAGTTGTGAGGACAGGTGCTGTTGTCAGCTATTAAGCACATGTTAACCCTTTATTAACAGGAGGAACCCATTACTGACGGCGGGCAGGGAAGGAATGTCTTCACTGTCACACCAGGAAGCAACAAAACAAACCTGCGCGGAAATATATTATGGGTTTTTTCGAGTGTCAAACACCTGATGTTTCTCGCTGCGTGTAGCGACTTGTCACTGGACAAAGACGGAGCAGCAGGAGACGGTTAAAGCTCTAGCTCTCTGAGACTTGAATCTCAAAATGAGGGAGAACAAAAAGAAGAACTGCGCCAGATCGGAGTTGTTCTTCAAAACATGATGTTCGTATTGATTTCCTGTCTGCTTTTACTCAACCTCAATATGAAAGTTCATGAGGTCAGAACAATTAAATAAGAAGAAATTAGTGGTAATCGAAAAAAAACACATTGACTTTGAGGACTAGCTTGTGTCCACAGCTGGAACAATGAAAAGCTGCTTTAGTTTTTTAGTTTAGGTAAAGTTATGTGTTATTTGTTAAATCAAAATAAAACACACATGACCTGACTTCTCATCAATTTTTTGTTTATATGAACGGACATCATATTGCAAGAGCAGATCATGTTTTGGAAATAAATTAAACTGGAATTTGACGCTAAAAGAGGGTCGAGGTAAAACATAAAATTTGAGCTACAACACAGCGGCGATCTCCTGGTTCTGTCGGAGCAGAACGATGTGCCTGCTTCATCCATACAGGTACTAAATATAATTAGATCACACGGAGAAGGGTCTTCCTCAAAATACAATAAGGGATCAAAAGACAAGCGACACGAGCACTGGATGCATGAATGCTCGACTGCGTGAGTCTTTACATTTTGTAATGATTTCGAAAATCAAGATAACTCCTCAAACTAGTGAGACCTGTACTTAAACATAAAGTGTGCAGCTTTCCCACTGCCATGACTGCACAATAAAGATGCATCGGCCAAGACAGTCTCTATCGCACAGGTGTCAAACACAAGGAATCCGGCCGCTTTAAAGACACGTGATCACCTTTTCTTCAAGAAATTTAAGAGAAATATCCCGTGCTTTTATTTTGAAGGTTTAGGATTAAATGGATTTATGTTGACATATTCTTATGTACAATATTTCTGCACTCAAATAAACAATAATCAAAGGAAAACAGAGTTATTTAACAATATGTTCGAGGAGTTTATAAAGTGTTTCCGGCCCTTTAAGACGGCAGCCATGATGCTGATTTGGCCCAAGGTGAACATGAGTTTGACACCCCTGCTCTATCGGTACGCATACTGTACATTATGGGTGTAAACATCGGTTGCCATGCTGGAAGTAGTAAAAAACAAAAGACATGATAGATTGAATAACTTTTTGCGAGGGAAAAATAAACTGGCACACAGGAAGAGATGCAAGTAGCAAAATAAGTGTCTTTGGAACACACGTAAAGGAGAAGGTCATTGGGGCCTTGAATGAACACGACTGCCACCATGAACATGGAGTGTCATTCAACAGAAAGCCCGGGGGACACGCCGTTTGATTGGCAAGTCGTCTCCTGAAACATTCCATCAAGTGAATAACTAAAAAAATGTGATTTTAATCTGATCCACTTCCCAAAGCAATCCACGAAAGCAAACCACAATGCACTCTCGTGCCCCTTTTTCCTTCTCCGTCACGCCTTCACAGCTTAGCCTGGTGTTAAAAAGGCATGGTCAAGCGCCTCAAAGTGAAGACCATTGTCCAATCTCCCAACTGGCCCCCCCCTCCCCCTCCTCTCGATTGTCCTCCTTTTACCCTGCTAATGGAAGGACAACCAGGAAAAATAGACATCTGTTCCTCTTTCGGCATCTTTTACCATCCTCCCTTCCTCTCTGCCAAAAAAACAAGAAAGCATTTTTCAGAACCATGAAAGAGAGAGACGTAGAATTGGTTCCTCCCTCTCCCTCCTCCCTCCCCCTTCCCTCTCCTCCTCTCCTCTTCTCTATAAACCGTGCATTGAAGTGAAAGACATTCAGCCAAAGCAACGGTGTCCTCCCTCTCTCCGCTGCGCTCCTCCTCTCCCACAAAGTGGTTTGTCATAGTGTGTCATGAATCCCCTCTTAGCCACCATCACCACTTCTCTTCTTACTCCTTTTTATATTCTGGCTTTATTTTATTATCAACCATAATATTTTCTCAGAATTTGAGTTCCTATTAGTCAGAGAGGGTTAAAGAACTTCAGTCTTTGGCATTTTGAACATTTAGAAAAACATTGGCACCAGAAGTAAAAAACAAATTCTAGGGTTTAGCACAATCATCCGGTTGACTTCTGGGTTTATACTGTTATCACCGCCTCGCTCCACCACTTCCTGCCCGTTGAAAGACAATCTTCCATCCCACATTATAACAAAGTAAAGGAACTTTTCCCTTTTCTTCTTCTGCTTTCCACATATCCTTTTAGCCCCCTCCAGGGAGACGGAGGCGCTCGGCCGCCCTCAGTCGGTCTGTGCCGTTCGTTGGCTCGTGCATGTTCCAGAGCTCTCAAGTCAAGGACGCGAGCTGCAGCTTGTGATTTTACACAATGAAAAGAATGAATTAAACAGCAGCGATGGGACCCGGGGGTCCCTGTCGCCGAAGGAGGGCAAACGCAAGAGGACAGAATGAAAGAATGGAAGCTGTTTGGGAAAAAGGGAGGCAAAGAGAGAATAAAAAGGAGGACATGTTGTGTGGTGAGGAAGAAGAAGAGACGGAGGACATGAGAACTGCAGGGAGGGAAGAAAAACAAGAAGAGAAATGCTGGAAAGGGACTGGGATATCTCCAACGTTTGTCACCTCCTCCCCCACACACACACACACACACACACACGTTAGCCTTAGCATCCACGCCGCCACCACTCGGTTTATGACTCCGTGCATCTCTGAGGAGAGGGACTCGAACACGCGAGGTTCGCGCAGGTCGCCTTAATTAGTCACACAGCCCGCTACGCAGGCTCCTAGGGGGGTCCAACAGGGCCACGGAGGGTGAGGAAATGAAGGATGGGGGGGGGGGGGGGCAGTGTGAGGAGAGGGAGCGAGGGACGGGAGCGAGGGAGGAATGGGTGTTAGAGCAAGGGGAATTATGCCAATGGGATTGGAAGGTTATTTAAAGCATGGCCTACAAAAACATTCAGAAAAGTACAGTGTGTGTGTGTGTGTTCATGGAGTGCATGCATGAAAGGGGACCGATACCATGTGTGTGTGTGTGTGTTTACTTTCCAGTCAGTGTGTGTGTGCACCTGCCTGCATGCATACGCGTCCGGCCTGGGCATGGAGTGTGCTCAGGTGGCCAGGGTCATTCCAGTGAGTGACAGAATGATGCTACACATGAAGCCCATTCATATCGGTGAGGCCTAATGAGCCGGCCGGGGTCATCGCTCAGGGCTGTGATGGAGTGTTGGATCACATGAGCGCTGCACCCAACCGCACGTAATGAACACAAAACGCTGCCTTCATCCCACCGACGACGGCTTACTTTTGCTTTTTATCCCTTTAATTGACAGCTGTAGTGTTTTCCTCCGCTTACATACAACGTATAATAACCCGGAGAATTTACAGGACTATCCATTGAAGAGCTGTCACTTCTCATATTGTGCCAAATTAATTGAATCTTCAGCCTAAGGACACTTTGTAAAAAAGTGTTTATTGGGAGTCACATGGTTCACGTTCTTGCTGTAATTGGATGGCGGTGTGAACTCCAGAGGAGGTAAATCGTGGCGCGCCTTGGAGACGAGCTGATGGATCCTAAGTTAGAAATATTTTAATCGAGTTTATTTGGGTGAGCCATGTTCCCAGAAGGTTTGTCTTGCAGGATGACAGGCGTATTCACTGAGCTGGTTTTCCTGCAGTGTCAGCGTAAACAAAGCTGCCGCAATGTAACATCTATTCGCCGAGGTATGGACCATAAATCAAACAATTATATCCAAGGATACATTTTGTTTTGTTTAAACCTGAAGTAAGAAATTAGCTTTCCTTCTCCTTCCCCATCTTTGGTTACTTACACCTCTTCTTTCCTTTCCTCCTCTCTCACACCGTCCATCATTTTGGGCCGTCCACATCCAGCTTACACGTCTTTCTTCCCCTTCCCTCCTCCTGGTTCTTATCCATGTTCACCCATATTATATCACCGTATTGACATTGCCTTTCAATTCCCCAAAATTGGACAAAATACACAGAATTGGAATGGCGTCGTTGACCTTTGGCAAGCCAAACATGCTTGAGTGGAATTGGAAAAAAAGAAAAGCAGACCGTAAAAAAAAAGTCAATTTGCAAGCAATCCAGGGAGAGAGGGCAAAAGAGGGGAAAATGGACCGATGAGGAACAAGAGAGAATGGATGGAGAATAGGGAGGAAGAAAGTAATTGGTGACGCTTCAATACACTATAAAGCAACTAAAACGTATATTGTTTGAGTATTGTGTACATGAAAGACATACGTTTGGCATCAGTTCTCTATTGAGCAATAAAGGGTAGAGAGACGACAGAAGGAAGGAAAGTCGGACAATAAACACTGAGGGGATCATTTCCTCTGCTCTTCTGTTAAAGGACCCCCGTAGATTGTTTTATTTATTTTTGTGTGTGTGTGTGTGTGTGTGTGTGTGTGTGTGTGTGTGTGTGTGTGTGTGTGTGTGTGTGTGTGTGTGTGTGTGTATGAGATCCTTGTGATTTTTATATTTCATTCAGGGACAGATCAATACTCAGAGGTGGAGGTGTTGAAATGCATTATATAAACACTCTCTAGCTTGGAATAAGGAAAAGGAGAGTTGGGGGAGGGAGGCTAAGCAAAACATGTTTTACATTATATGGGAATTAAGTGGGAGATAAGTTTATTTAAGACGAATGAGATTGAAAAGTCAACTAACCTCATTGTACCACCTGGAAATTAGTGATTCTTGTTGCTTATTCAGGATTTAGGTTTAGATTTTGATTACCTTCCAAATTTGATGAAGACTAAAACCAGTGTTGGTCAGTGCAGTTACTTAAAGAGCCGCAACACCATATTCGTCTTTTATGGAACCAGCTGTTTTAGGGCGTGGCTACATTGTGATTGACAGGTTGCTACCATATAATTATCTGGTCTGAGTGTTGTCTGTGTTTTTGCCTTCGAACTTTAATTGTGTGTTTTATAATATTTAAGTTCGCTAAAAATGTCTTATCCAGCATTTGATTGTTCATAACTCAAAACCAAGATGACGGAGGAATGTTGTTGCTATTGAATTGGAGTGCAGCAGAAATGTCAGAGACCCATCTTAAAACGTCATGAGGAGAGATATTCAATGATGTGTGTGTGTGTGTGTGTGTGTGTGTGTGTGTGTGTGTGTGTGTGTGTGTGTCTGTGTACAGTACGTTTCCACAACCCACACAAACTGCTATGAAACAAATGGGATATATATGTGAGAGAATTCTATCTAAATGTGTTTCCTCTCAAAGGACAAACACCAGCACCAACTCTGTCGGGCCCTCAGGGGCCTCTTCCTCTCTAATTTGGCTTGTTCCTCATTCCTCCATCCTCACTCACTCACTCACTTTGACTCTCCCCATCTTGTTGGCAGACAACCCTTTCTTTTTTCTATCCTTCCTCCCTCTTGCTGTGTTTTTAAATCCTCACGTCTGCCCACAGTGACTGCAGACAGCTCGGCCCCATGTCCATCTGTGTGTATGTTTGTGTGTGTGTGTGTGTGTGTGTGTTTGTGTGTATCCCAGGGAGACTGACAGCACTCAAAACAAAAGCTCCCTGTTGAGTCAGTTTCACTTTACAAACGACTAAAACTAAACACTTAACCCCCCCCCCCCCCCGCTCTGCATCCTTCTCTCATGTTGTGTAAATTAAAACACAGCATCTCAATTATTAAACACGTAATCCTCACACCTTGTGTTTGTATGTGCGTGTGTATGAGTGGATATAGTATATGGCCTTTACATGCATGTCAAACATTGTCTTTAAGTGTGTTTACATGATTACTTTGGATATACGCTACCGTTCAAAAGTTTGGGGTCACTTAGAAATGTCTTTATTTTTCAAAGAAAAGCACTGTTTTTTCAATAAAGATAACATTAATCAAAAATACACTCTATACATTGTTAATGTGGTAAATGACTATTCTAGGTGGAAATGTCTGGTTTCTAATGAAATGTCTCCATAGGTGTATAGAGGCCCATTTCCATCAACTATCACTACAGTGTTCTAATGGTAAATTGTGTTTGCTAATCGCCTTAGAAGACTAATATCTGATTAGAAAACCCGTGCAATTATGTTAGCACAGCTGAAAACAGTTATGCTGGTGATATAAGCTATACAACTGGCCTTCCTTTGAGCTTGAAGTTTGAAGAACAAAATTAATACTTCAAATATTAATCATTATTTCTAACCTTGACTATATTTTCTATTCAATTTTGAATTCATTTGATAAATAAAAGTGAGTTTTCATGGAAGACAAGAAACTGTCTGGATGACCCCAAACTTTTGAACGGTAGTGTATATTTGCATTTGTTCATATAATACAGTATGTGGTTGGCGCACGATGGACAAAAGATGTTGTTTTCTGCCCTGATCTTAGATTTTAAATCAGCACCCAGAATATGCAAACAGTTATTAATCAACAGGACATGAGTGTACATTTAGTCTTGCTTCTTAACATGTCAGTGTGTAGGGGAAAAGACGCTCATGTGGAGCCGTTAGCTTCGCTCACAATCAAATTTGATTGGACGCCTTTTCTATTATTGTATTTCATTGAACTGCAGCGTTCGAGATTAAAGCTCACGCAACGCCATTGATGATAATAAATGTGTCGACGCAGCGCTCAACAACTGTCACTTTCTACTTAGGAATATTGTTCACGTATGAGTGAGAATCAAACAAACGAGCATATTAAGAAAAAAGCATTAGCTTGTGTTTGGTCCTCAGGGCCGATGCACTGATTTGTGTTTAGACGATTAGACACAAAATGACTGGAAATAAGCACAAAGCGACAAAAACATATAGATAACGGCGATAAATGACGCAGAACCGCCGCAGAGAGAGAGAGAATGATTAAAAAAAATTCAAATGTAGACATGGTGGGGGCTGGGGGGCTCCTACATGCCCAGTAGTCCATTGTCCCATAATAATAAGTTTCATTTACTCATTTTTTGTCAGTGTTTGGTGAATATTTACCACCTCTTTATCCTTCCATCCTTTCCTCACCTGCTTCAGAAACTCCAAAAGCATCTTGAAAGTCCTCCTCCCGACTCCTTACAGCTCTCTGAAGGGCGAAGATGCTTTGTGAACAACCACGCCTCTAAATGTAAGTCGAAAACGTAAAGAATTTTCTGCGAATTTCATCATTAAAATGAACTCTTTGAACTATGAAGTTTTATGAATCCCGTCCCTGGTGTGAGCAGTTCAACTATTCAGTAACAATCACCTCTAATGTGCAACAATGTCACTGCTTCCCTGGAAAATTGCTGCTCTAATTCAGATTTTGTTTCACCTTCTTACCCCGTTGCACAGAAATGCTTTATTGCTTTCTTTCAACCTAATTTATTGATTTATTTCCACAGTTCTCGCAGTGTATTATATTTGACGGCGGTTCGACTTCTGCGGGACTTACTGTAAAATCATTAAACGGCTTCTGTTCCTGCCACTGCAAGTAAAAGGGCTCAGGATGATGAAAAACGTGGAAAAGGCTGTTTAGCACGCACACACATGCACACACACACACACACAAGCAGATAAATAGCATGTCCCCGTATGGAGCGTGGGCAGTGCATTACCCCAGTTCTGCTATCGAACGAGGCCCATTAGTGTTAATCCATAGATCTAATCATGATCATGAAATAGAGCACTACTCCCATTCTGGGATCATCAGCCGCACTCAAACTATGCCACACTTTCCTCATATTGCCCACCAGACACAACTAAAGTCATCCTGAGCCTGTTCCACTTTCCTCTTGGATTTAATTCATTCAAAATGCAAACTAATAAAACGTCTGCAAACACAGAGAAAGCGAGACAAAACTCCCGAGCGGCTGTGAAAATGACTAATCATATCAGGAACAGCACTGAAAACTCTACACGGTCAAGCCCACTGCATAAGCAACACACATTTTTTATAAATGGAACAAAGTATATCACCATCTAATATATTTTGCTAGAAATGATAAACAGGAATATACTGTATAATAAGATGGCATTGAAATGGTACTAAAATAGCACGCAGGGGAAGATGAATGAGTAGCAACTGGAAATGATAATCAAAATGAATTCCAACAGAAGACGTATCTTGCTTGAGGGCGCTTCAATGGCATCTTCTGAGGTAGAGGAGACACACACATGCACATCCAAACATCTCATTATATTTGATTTTTTTCCCCCCAGAACACTGGTAAACAGCGGCAGACGGGCAGGGAGGCAGAACTGAGCAGAGATTCAATAACACGTTGTGACGCTGGTGTGAAATTACAGCAACGTGATATCAGAATGGCCAAATAGGGGGAAAGCCCAAATAGTGTATAATTACTCCATCATTAAAGTCAATAGAGAAACAATGGAGCGCTGAAGAGCTTTGATCCAAACTTCTTGGCCAGTGTGGGTGGAATGCGTGATAATGGGACAGTACTGACCATAATCCACACATGGTTTAATTGTTTTGGTCACACAACCGTCGACCTACATGCATGTATACAAAAGTGCGGCGCATGTATGACAGCATGCGTGCACCCACCTCACACAACTATAAACACATGAAAACACACCCAGCGAAGCCTACGCCTCAGTTGTAATTACTGCATCCAGTCACCATAAGGCCCTCTTCTACGCACACCGTATCATATCAGATCGTATTATGTCACAGAACAACAATAGGTAACGGCAATCAATTGACAACGTTCATTGTCACAGGAAGTAATCGCTCCCCCCTCTCATTCATAAAAAAGCACACTCGCTGTTTCATGTCTCAACAAGTAATATCTCATTAGAGATTATACAGATCAGCTCTTTTAATTAGCAATCCCGCCCACACAGTCGCTGATAACAGCCTGTGATTGTGCCTGCTGTACGCTGGCAACGATCTGTACACTGTGTGTGTGTGTGTGTGTGTGTGTGTGTGTTAGCTTCACTCCTAAATATAGCCTTCATTGCTGTTTCATTGGGGAAGTAACACAGAGGCATTGCATTATATCAACTTGGCTTCTAGTTTGTGTGTGTGTATGTGTGTGTGTCGGTGTGTGTGTGTGTGTGTTACATGCATTTACATTCAAACACTTCAATATATTTGTGCCTCCTGCGTCATAATCTGAACCTTTAGGCACCTTTTTTTGTTTATGGTTTACTTTGAAGAAGACAGAAATCTGTGTCTGTGTGTGTGTGTGTGTGTGTGTGTGTACATGTGTGAAAGAGTGCGATTGCTTCTCATTGCATGTCTTTGAGAGAAAGCCATATCATAATTTGGTTTCTAAAGCAACACTTCCTGTGTTTACCCTGACGTCACTTTGATGAGTTTTTCCTTCAGGGCAAAAACATTTTAAAAATATGTAAATGAAATCTACCACACCCAGATACAAAGCTCAGGGAAACAAGCAGCCGCTTAGAATCATCCATCTGAACACCTTTAACAAATCCGTCCTGAAGAGTGACATCAGGCCAGGAAAATAACTTCCTTGCCTTGAGGGTACAATGTCTGGCACATCCCAAAATTCGTCAGACAGTTTTCTTTACCAGCTATGCTTAAGAGGACCAGGGGAGCCCATGAGCAATCCACTTCAGAAATATGCACACGGCCCTTCCACCAAACAGTAATTGTTCAACCATAGCTCAGTAACCAGAACTTTAGGCAAGGCCTGTTTTAGATAAGGACACGGAATGAGTTCAACTTGTTTTGTCATAATAAAAGACACATAAGCACGTTGTTACGTTAGCTTAATTAGCTACGTAGCCACTGTCAATGACAGCTGGGGAAATCAACGATTGCAGGCCGAAAATTAGATGTTCAAAAATAACTATGAGTTTGGATGGCAACCACTACATGCCGTATAAGGTATGTGCTGTAAAGGAATGGAAAGACGGCGTGTTGATGTCCCTCCCAACAGAACTGCGTTGCATCCTTTAGCCCGCTGTACAAAGGCGAGCTCCAAAGTCTCAAAAACACTGACGCACACTTTTGTCTCATGCTCTTGATTAGAAAGCTTAAAGCTGTTGTGTCATCGGTTTGATTTCCCCCAGTGCCACATTTGGGTCATCCGTTGGTCCATCAGTCAAGGCTAGACGTGGCTAACGGCTAGCTAAGTGGTGCTCATTGAGCCCGGGTCCCCCTGTAATAGTTCCACACAAAGGGAAGCCATTCATCAGCACTGTCCTCAAGTAATAGAGAGAGAGAGAGAGAGAGAGAGGGTGTAGGGCGATGAGGGACTGTGAAGCAGGAACTGCAGTCACTCCAACACAAGGTTGAAGGAAGAGTTGGATGGAGAGACAGATGAGTTGAGGGAGAGCGGGAGAAAGAAAAGGGGATCGGATCTCATCCATGTTTACTGGTTAATAGTTCTCCATTGGGAAAGGCAGTTTCTCGCTGTTTGACACCAACACATGCACAAACAGATATACTGGCCGGCATGTTACATCTAGCGTTCAAAATGTTCCACTCTGAGCAATGGGTGTGTTTGTGTGTGTGTCTCGACTTCATTCGAGTCATAAACTCAACATTCATAATAGTGGGAACCAGCATATACTGTATATCCTGCAATGGTACATTAGTTTTACTTCTGAGAAGTCATGCTTTTTCAGAATAGTTTGTTTCACCATATGGCCCTTATATGTTCTTTTTTTACCAGCCCATCAGACAGTGCTTGTAGATTCAAGAACATGAATGTGTATAACTGTGTGAGATAAAAGGTTAAAGAAATGTACTAAATCTATGAGCATGACTGCAGAACACATTTGAGTCGCTTGAAAATAGAACAGTTTTGTTTGAATTAAATACGTATATTAAATGTAGACTTGTTCCAAAATGTTATTTACTTTATCCTTTTTAGAAAAACATTTAACATTTTAATTTTTTAAAGCACAAGGAAAAAATGTATATGCCTCTCCCTCCAAGGAGTAACACTACTACTCAGCACCACTGTGCATGTGTTAATCAAAGCAGAGGACTATGTTTTCTGATTGTGGTCCTCGGAGCTCTCTTTGAGGGGTAAGCTTGTGTGTGAGTAAAACCAAACCACTGGTATCTCCTGGATCAAAGCGATTTCAGTTCATGAACATCAGTTTCCTGACCTTTTACACGCGAGTTGTGCTGCGTTTGCACCGTTGCCTTGTGCACTTTTAATCAATATTTCTCTGCTACCCAGTTAACCTCAGTCTCTGTTTGCCATCTTGATGTTGCCTTCTTTAAGTGAAACATTCATCTCACCACCATGGGCTTTATTTATGTATGTTTTTATGTCTTATCCAGACTTATCACATTGTATCTGTCTTTGTTAATTGTTGTATCAATGCAATGAGAACCTCTTACTGGGGGTCAAGTGCTGATTACCCGTCACATTAACAACAGGAAGTATTAACTCGGCCGTCGCTGGCTGTAACCTCCTGACACAAACTCACAAGCGCAAATCCACACGCACAAACTAACAGAACCAACCACACAAGGGCAGAGCAATTACCGAGTAAATGGCACATTTAGTGTGACACATGGATCACTGCTTTCCACTGCTGCTTTTCAGCCTGCTGTGTATGTATGTGTGTGTGTGTGTGGTCATGCTCATGATGTGTATACAGCAAGCGCTAAAATGTGGAACCACAAAACCTCTCGCCTCTGAATTTGACACTCATCAATGTGTGAAACTAAATATGAACTTTTATGCGTTAGAGGTTTCAGTTTGAAGGTCATATTCAAAGCAACTCAGTGTGTAGACTTTTGGCTTTTGGTGTTACACTGTCGATGCAATACAGTGTTTAATCATTTACAGGAGACAACCATAACTAATATGCTTCCCCAGATGATTACCTACATTAAAGCGATTATTGCCTTTTTCTCAAAATGTATGTTTTAAAATACAAATGAGGGATTATTGTTTTGTTCTAATTTTCATACATTTCCACTACAAAAGTCTAAGCTCTACAGTTCTACAATTTAATTACATGTTGTTGACAGATTAGAGTCAGATATATTCACAGAAGTAATTTGGATATTTTTTTTTTTTACTTAATTAATCAGAAACAATAGCTGTGAAACAAAAAAACAATGTTTGCCATGATTTTAGGAATAAAAATGTTCATAAAACTAATCAGGCTACGAATGATATATGAAAAAACTTCTCAATTAAAAACTTTCAGAATATAGATAGGAATGAAGCTGAAAAGTGTGGTGTATGAAAGTAAACCACTGAAGTGGAGACTGAAATACAGAGGAAAGCAGTCTTTGAAATGTTGCAAGACAATTCAGGTGAATAGGTGGAACCATTTCACTAATAGATATCACCACAACAGAGTTGACTGCTCACATTTGGACAATTATTTTCAGTTTTCTGAAGTGTTATGGTTAAATATGGAAATGAGGAATCGTTACATGTCAGGTTTGGGCAAAGTGCCTGCGTATGTGCTCTCTTCCCTCCTGCCTGCCTTTCTTTCTCCCTCCCTCCCTCATTTCCAGGTGCCAACCAGGTGATTGGTTTCTATTTGTGCAGGCTAGTCATGCTGCTGCTTGGTTTCCACACACTGCAAACTGGCCCAACAGCAGAGTGGGGCCCAGAATAAAAAGAGGCAGACTGAGGACTTCACCCACTTCGCTGTTGTTCGCTGCCTGTTTAAGCTGTGACGTTGTGGTTGGTAATGTGTTACAGTTTGTGGAGGGAGGTTGAGGAAGAACTAAGATAAGCGAGTAATGCCATGTGGTTTGTGTTTTTGTTCCAAAGGCTCAAAAGGGGACGTTACGGGCATTACAGTATCTATTGCAGACGTTGAGTGACTTTAGGAGAAATCTACAGACTCAAACAGAAAAGGAATAAAAAAACATACCTACATGTTGTTTTCTTTCCGTTAATATTGGCGTTGTGGATGCAAAATAATTTGGACTTTATTGCAGAAAATGTCACAATGAAACTGATCTCTCTTTTCCAAATTGCAGGGGGTCAAGTTTTGTTTATGTCCTCGTGGGAGAATAACTACAGCCCCCTGCAGACGTAAATACACAAATACAAAAAGAAGGAACTAGAAGGGCGATCGGGGAGCATCACCTTCAACAACGCCATGCACCATCTCGCAGTGATGGCTAAATGGAAACAGGATTTTTCATAATAATCAGGCCCGTAGATTTTCATTGATCCTGCTCACAAACAAACATAACCTCCTAGACGTGTGAGCTTCAGCCCTACCTCTCTGCTGTGGAGGTCGCCCTTCTCTGACACATCACCGCCAGCGAACTGCTTCCCGGTGCCATTTCCTGTTTGATCTCCCACGCGACGAGGTTGCTGGGTTTCACAGCCAGGAAGTTAATTCCTGACTGGAACCACACCCTGCAGAGATGGATGAACAGACAAGTGAGAAGAGAAAGCGAGGTTAATCTCAAGATCACATGAGCACATCGTGAAAAAAAAGAAAGGAGAATTGTCCCAGTGAATGACAGTCGGGGGAGGGGGGAGGGGGAATTCGCTTGAAATTGAATTTGGTTTCGCTTGGAATTTCCCGGCTGATTTTCTTTAATCCCTGATATGTGACATACTCTTTAGTATGAAATGTCTTCACCCAGCATGGTGCTGCCTCCCACGGTATGTTTCGGTGGGAGAAGACAAAGGAGTGACAGGAGAAGCTCTTATGAAAGTTAACATTTGAGGAAGTAAGTGGTGATGAATCAGATGTATGCTGGAGATTATATCGAAAAGACAAAATGTGACTTTGCTGATGAGAAAGACGACAAAACAAATGTTGTTTTACTCTTTCTTTTACTTTGTCCTCTCTTTTCTCACCTTCAGTCTATCGTCACATATTCATTATGCTCCTCACTGTCCCTCACATCTCTAATCCTTTCCTTTTTCCAGTTTACTTTCTTCTCTCTTCATTTAGATTAAGACCATTCAACACTGCCTCTTCATTTTCATCCAGGTTTTCCATTAATCTGGAAGATGTATTCCTCCGTTTCTCTTGGCTTCAACTCTCCCTTCACTTCCATATTTATTTTGGATTTCTGGTAGACGCAGTATTCCTTCCCTTCTTATCCATCTCCTCTATCCTTCCCACCCAGATGTCCTCCTTGTTTCTATCCCCCAACCTCCACATTCCCTCCTCACTCCTTTATTTTCCTTACCAGGTCTCCTCTTTTATCTCTTTTCCTCACGTCCTCCTAAAGCTTTTCCTCTGCCTTTCATCCATCCCTCTGTGACTCCCTTCCCTACATTCCTCCCTCGTTTCCTTCCCTATATACCCTCCTCAACCCTTCAATTTCAAGACAACCTCTGGTTAATCTCTTTATTTTCTTTGTCTCCCACTTTCCCCCCTCTCATTCTCTAATCCGTCCCGGTGTGTTTTGTTCTATTTATCACTTTGACAAGTCCCTTCCCTCATTTTATTAACACACTTCATAGGCATGCGTGCAAGCACACAAGCATGCTTACTGCTCTTCTTATTAACAATAGTCTGACAAACAACAAATACCAACACACTCAACTTTTTCCCGCACACAGAAGGAAAAAAAAAACTGCCAATCCTCTTTTGTCTCCTTTCTCATTAATACTTTATTTATTTATCTCTCTTTATGTCTTGCCAAAAACTGCCGCTGCAAATATGCCATGCCTGCCCCTCGACATGCTTTCTGTCCATATGTTTGTGAGTCCATGTATGGATGGATGCACCTGTGTGTGTAAACAAGATGCCTTTTTTTTATTTGGCGCAAAGCGAACGACCTCCTAGTGAAAACTTGTAAACTCACTTTATTTTTCTGTTTCACTCTGAACAAATAGACCTTGGTTTCATTTAAAGGAGTAGAAAATGTTCGCTTGTTGACCAACTGTGTGTGAAAAAAAAGAAAGTCAGCCATTGTACACATTGTTTGAGTCTAGTGTTCCCGAGCAAAACAACGTTATTGTGTGTGTGTGTGTGTGTGTGTATGCAGCATAAAAATAATGGGAGGTCTGTCTCTTTTATTATTTAACAGTAAATAACATAAAATAATAATACTTTTTTTTTTAAACGTAGAAATCCTTCTGCTTGCGTTTTTTCTTTTTATTATCTCTTCATCCCACTCTCTCTTTCTGTCTCCTCTATCTGCCTACCTCCCCCCCCCCCTCCTCCTCCTCTATCCCTCTGTCTCCCATCCACTCGGCTCTCCTCCTCAACCCAGCCAGAATTAAAGATAATCCACTTCAAAAGAAAAAAATGTACTTCACCCAGACGGTGGCTGAGAAAAGTACATGAAGCCAAGCGAGTGAGAATAAGAACAGAAATACAGAAGATGTACAATATGAATGACAGACTGACAGGAACAGGGAACAGAAACGTACGCCTGCACCGCGGCTGGGAAACATTCACCCGAGAAAGACGGAGAAAGACAAATCATGAATAAAACATACTCAAGGGGGGTTGAATAAATACAACTTCTCCAGCACTTCTCTGTCAAAGAGCCCCAAAGAGAGAGCACAAGTCACATTCTTGTTAATTTAATATCAAATAATGCACTCTCTTGATCAGCGGATAACATGTAAACATTCATACGCAACACATTTAGAGATGCGGTCCTATACACCGACACCAACACTGTGACAGTGAGTACATTTGCAACATTTGCCCAAAGCCAACCACTATTACGGAAAGTAGAGAGGCCCATCGGTGAACAATTTTTGAGACGGACTGCCAATGATTACAACTGACAAATTATCTGAAGGGTGACGAACCAAACACTGCGACAAACATGTCGAAACAGGCAGAACATGCTTATTTTTTCTGGGAGAAATTGTAAGGCGTTCAAATTAGATCAGAGTTGACGAAACAATAACACGCAGCGAATAGGAGACTGTCACAGGACCTTATTGGTCGTCCCATCAAAGCGCTTCAGACACCCCGTCTTTCTCCCTGACGAGCGACTTCCTGTGCCTAATGCGACAGGCGTTGCTCGTTGCAAAGAACCTCAAGATAATTATCATTTGACTCTCCCCCCCCCCCCCCCCAAGCTCAAGCTCTGTGGACCGTTTTAGTGTCTTTGAGCTAATTGTTTGAGAAGGATCTATCAGCAGACCCACTTGACAACGAGACACACTCACTTAAACATGACACGCCCCCTAAAAGAGATTTACGGTACTTATTATTTTCTTTTTTGTGAACACAACCATGCAATGTTGGCACCTGGACCTAACCAAACAGTGATCGTTTCAAAGGCATATCATGTGGCGGGCAAGTTATTGATGTTTTTTTTTTTAGGGCATGAGTCAAACATGCATATGATATTATGGGTTGATTGGTGCTTTAATCATGGCAAAAATATGTCTATACTAGTTCAAGGTTCAAGGATTTTTTATTTTCCATTCGTGCCTAGACCAACAGTCCAGACACATTGGAATTGTGTTGCAGGGCTCTCCGAGTCAACAGAGGTACAAACACACTGTAATAATAAGAACAAATATATAAACACACTGTACACAAGGTGGTAGGATATACAGTATTAGGTACAATTTAAAAAAGCAAGGTATCAACATAAAAAGGGAGAGGGCAGAGGTTAATACATAAATAAGCTAGTGCTGAGTGATGTTCCTAGCTTGTGAAAGGAAAGAGGGGAAAGGCGACAGTTATATGAGGATATTTTGTCAAGTTTGTAAGACCACAATACAAAATTATTTCGTTGGGGACATTTTGAAAAACAGCATGTACTCTATATTATGTAATCATTATTTCTTTTGGTTTTATGATTTATTGACTGCAAATGCTAACAAGATGCCTGACATATTTCCCCACCAGGTACTTAATTAAATCTAAAGTCTCAAACTAGTGTAGTGCTGTTTCAGTCAATATAACTAGAGTCACCATCTCATAGTTTTTTGCCTCCCCAAAACAATCCGTTTCCATCCATGTCGGTCCAACATGTCAGTCCTTTCTGATTCCTTCCTTTGAGACATTTATCTGACTGAGGTCACAGTGACTTTGACCTTTGGCTACCAAACACTGATCCCTTCATCCTTCAGTCCAAATAGACGTTTGTGCCAAATTCTAAAAAATATTCCCTGCAGGCGCTTCAGAGATATCACATTCAGGCAAATGGACCAGACAGAGAACCAAAAAACATGCTGTCGCTATGACGGAGGCATAAACGGGAGTGAAGTAATACTCAGAATGGGGCTTTCACTCCAGAGTTAGTCTACAGCTTACAGTGGATATTTGTCAGTTCAACCCCAACATTCTGAGATAATGCTTGGGGGGAAAAAGGTCGATGGATTTTTCTCGCCTCGATGATGAACACACATAATAACACACACACATGTAACTCTGTCTTCCCATGTTGCATCTGTCAGGACTTTGGTGCGCTTGTGTGTGTGTGTGTGTGTGTGTGTGTGTGTGTGTGTCTGTCTGTCTGTCAACAAGCAGGATGATGGACAAGGCGGAGTCCCTAAGCTGCTCCTGTCAGATCTGTGTACAGCAACAAAGCCTGACGAGTGCCTGTCTGTCTTTCTTTCCCTATCTGTCTGTATTTATAGGTAATGCAGAAAGACAAGCAACACTTCTCCCTGTCCTCCCTCTCTCTCTCTCTCTCTCTCTCTCTTTGCCTCATTGACCTTCCTCGATCTTCATCAGCATTCAATTTATGTTTCAGGTCAACGATTCTGTTCTACATTGAACCTGGATGACTGATGTGCATCACGTGATGTTTGATAAGCCTCAAGACACAGCACGTTGTGACACTTACACTGATTATAAGAGTACCGTATAATGATTCATACTGTATATTGCTGTGAGAGAAATGCATTCTGGGAGTCATAAAGCTTGCTCCCATGATCCCACCGGTCAAGTGTTTATGTTCGCGGTAATTTACCGCCTTCCACCGATAAACGACTGTACATTTTGATTAGAATGATTTACTGTGTTTTCCCCCCTCTGATACAGTAGAGATACTGTAAATTGTACAGTAGCTTACTTGTGGAAAAACAGCAGCTTCACAGTAGCTGTCAGTTGTTGCAATCTTATTTTCTCCTGAACTCAAAAAAGTGCCTTGTCAAAGCGAGAATGTCAGCGCAATAGACTTAAAACGTTATTTACGGCGAGGACATTAACCGGCCGTCTATTCTTTCCTCGTTCCCGGGGTTACGCTCATACATTACACACACGTTAACATCTACAGTCTGCTCCCGTTGGCCACGGAGTGGCTCACAGAGCATTACCATTGATTTTATTTTCCTCTTTTCTTTCTGGAGCAGTGCCTTGTTTATAGGCACTTCAACACTTGTTTTCCAAATGGAAAAATAAAGCGTATGCGGCGGGAAACGGCAGTGTGCCAAAAGGCTACAGAGCAATAAAGTGTCCCTTTGCTCCTTTTAAATCCCAATTGTACATTTCAATGCTTCTGTCATTGTGTTGATGTCTCTTCTTCTTCCATTGTGGGAGTCATTTATTGTGTTCACAAGCGGGTCTCTTTACCCTTAACTGGGCAGATTGTACATCGACTGCATTTTGGCTCTGACTCCGAGACAAATTCAGATGTGGCTCGTTCTTTAGCTGCTGGATGATCACGTTAAGAGACGCTACACAAATAAGGCAACATTGTGGAATCAATTAAAGTGAAAATTCACACATTTCAATACGTGTTCAATGCCCAGTTGAGTACAAGTACTTCACTTAATGTTAACCAAATACACAATAAATAAAAAAATGTATTCACCGTATTTGCCAACAAAGAAGAAACAAAGCTGACACAATTAAAAGTACAATTGAATGTGGAACGAGATGAATGCAAAAAAAGCTCTGCTTATTCATAGCTTGGTCTTTATCTCCAGGAATAGTGACCCATGAAAACAAGCAATATGTGTAGGAAAAGGACAAATGATTGTTCTGCTAAAATGGAGAATCACTTAAGTCTAATTAACTCTCTTTACACTTAGCCATATATCCTTTTACTTTTTCCACATTATTTGCCTCGTTGGAAACCTTTAGTGCTCCCTATGCAAGTCGGTGAAGGAGAGTAGTTGATTGTACTCTTGTCACGAAATGTGCGTTGCATGTCCCTCTGGTTTACACTTAGAACACATCTAATCGTAATCACCATTACACACCCAGACATCTCTGTCTTATGCAGGAGCTCTATCAGCAGACACAAGGTCATGCAGACCTGTGAGTCACATGTATGACTGTGTGTGTGTGTGTGTGTGTGTGTAAATCAGTGCAGTGTTCGTGAAAACCCGGGTTTCATTGTGGAGCATCTGATGATAGAAGAACATATTTACACACAACAACAGGGGGGGGGGGGGTTAGAGGAGTGGAGGGGGATGAGCGAGTGAGTAACAGGTCAATAGGGATGAGGGAATAGAAAAGGCAGGGTGAGAAAAAAAGACAGGGACGCAAACTACAACCCGGGAAAGACCGTTGAATCCACACATACTTAGACTTTAGAGTAGCAATCGTCACCGTTTTCAGAAGTTGACCTTTTTGGCATCACAGCGGGGGAGCTGAAAGGCCAGCAGGCTGACCATTTACCAGGCACCCTCTAAAATAGGAGGTTGAATGGACACAACTATCTTTAAGTATGGTGAAACCAGAAAGGGCAAAGCAAAACTGGGGCCTTGATTGATCTCTATAACTAGATTTCACATGGTCGCACCAGATAAAAGAAGGCTTGTGGCTTTTCCCAATGGCGGCTCTCAAACTTCATCAAGCACACAACAAAAGAAAATCTAGTTGTGACCTTTTTTTCATACCCATGGCCCCATATGCATAAATTGAAGATCAAGTCTCAACGAAGTCTTTTTGGAAGTTTAATTTCTCGTTCACTGGGGGCGGCTGTAGCTCAGTGGGGTAAGGGGGTCGTCCTGCAACCCCAAGGTTGTCGGTTCGATCCCGGCTCTCCCCATTAGTAGCAAGTTGAAGTGTCCTTGAGCAAGGCACTGAACCCCCAGTTGCTTCCCGGGCGCATCACTGCAGCCCACTGCTCCTTAATAACTAAGGATGGGTTAAATGCAGAGAACTAATTTCCCCTTGGGGATTAATAAAGTATATATCTTATCTTATCTTTAACTCTTACAGAAACTGCCATTCTAGCTAGTTTCTCCATCATGGTAATCAAACTAAAGTAAATGAGAAACTTTAGGTTCACATTTTTGAAGAACCGTGTTTGTGCTACTACGGCCCAAAACTCTAGCAAAGATCTTTTTAAAGTATTCAGAAGTGGTCGAAGGCACAGTTTCGGAGCCTTTGGTTATTACATGAACTCAATTTGTAAAATGTGGGTTTACTTCACCTCTCTAAAGCAACCAAGTTCAAAGTACAAAGTAGAAACCTATGGAATGAATGTTAATGCAAGAGTAGAACAGAAACTATATCTTCTTAGCAATCATTTTGCCTCAATTATGAGCTTTTTTCATTCTTTTTAATGCTGTTCTTTGAGGTTCTCAGTGGTCCATAGCTCTGAGCTTTGCACTCAGTTGGTTTCCTGTAAAGTTCAAGGAATCGATTTGAAATCCTATTTGGGAGGAAAATGGAGGGATAGTACTTGCGCAAATTCTAATGCAGCTACTGGAAGACCAAACAATCCCAATCTTATCTGCTTTCGGCTCCCTCTGCCCAGCCGCCTTTTTGGCCAGGTTCGTTGAACAACAACAACTCAAGATCACACTGAAGAGAACTCTTCTCCATTTTCCCCGATCCCCCCACACACACCTGTTTTTTTTCTCCCTATCTCCCTAGCTCCATGGCATCGACCATCTTAGCGGTCTGGCCTGGGAGGACGACTATACCAGGCACACCACACGAACTTTCAATCATACATATTTTGCATTCCCACCCCCCCCACATCCCCCCCCTCCGCCTCCTTCTTCCCCCCCCTGTGACAGGAGGGGGTCTGGTGTGGCGCTGTATGGCTGGGGCGCTGGGTGCTGGTGCTGTCGGTGCTGGTCACCTTCTGCTTCAATGGCTGGGCTTACTCTTTCCCCCTTTTCCCCCCCCTCCCTCCCCCTCCCTAGTTGCAAGTCATGTTTGTATGTGTTGTGTGTAGTTGTTGCTTCCTTTTTGTTTTGTTTTTTCCTTTTTCGGGGGTTCGTTTTCTTCGGGTTTTTTTCGTTTTTTCTTCCCTCATGTTATGCTGTAATCTTCCAATTTTTCTTTTTTTCCCTGCTTTTTTGTTAAAATACCTAGTTGTACACAATAAATAGCCAATATACCATACCATACCATACCATACCATTATTCCGCAGTCCCATTGATTTCCGAGCTGCTCTGGATGAAAGTGGCAAAATGCCTGAAACGTAAACGTTAACTCAAAAGGCATTCTTCTCAAAACAAAAGAGCAGACCTGCCATACGCCATGTGTCACAAAAACGTTGCCGCATGTACAGCAGCAGATGTGTCTGAGAGACAACGGTAGAAGAAGACATATTGTTCGTCTGAAGTTGTTGTTGGAACAGATGTTTCGGGAGGAGGACGGGTTGGAAGGATACTGTACGACGCACGGTAGAAGCACAGCTTACGAACTGAACCAGCAGGTCCAGGCCTCCACAGTGTGAGTGGAGGGCCAATTCCTGACAGTACAACGCATTTAAGTTGTCACCTGAAGCTGGAACACTCAGACAGCAAACCTTTTTAGAGGATTCCTGCTGTTGCAGAAGCCCAAAAAAAGCATCACACTACATATGTTCGTTAGGATGATTGTTAAAGACAGATTTGTTTGCCTCAGAGGAGGCACTGCTTTATTTAACGAGATAACAATAAGGAAAATGTTCTTTCCCTTTAAAAACAACAGTCATCTTTTTAAAAAGTGTGCAAAGATTGCTATCGGTTGACCCAAAACCCTTGTTAATAATTCATGAATTCAAGAAACGGCAGTGGCAACGGAAAGGAACAAGACAGATGTTCAGCGACACACAAACATCTGCATGTTCCTCAACATGTTCGGGTAGGAAGCTGCCGTCATTGGACAACTGTCAAATCATTAAAATCCTGTTTTGTGCTTTTCCTGCTTTTTGAGAGGCAGAGGCAAAACAATCTGTTGTTGTGATCGTAACACTGAGAAGAGACGGGGTTACTTGAACTCCCCGACTGGTGACGAGCCGTCAACAGATCAGGAAAAGTCGAGAAAGTGTTCTTTTTTCTCACAAGTTGCAAAGTGTGTTCCGTGACAAGAAGTTCTCAACCTGTGATGCATAATTCTCGGCTATGAAAGGTAAATTCTGTTAAAATGTGAAAAGTATTTTTAAATATTAAGTTAACGATGATAGAAGGCACATATGAAGAGAAGTATACTTTAATACTTTTATGATTGATATTTGTGTTAATATTGCTGAAGTAGGCGTTTTTTCTTTTCAAAAAGTTTTCATACTTTAATTTGCAATTATGCCGATATATTTCATCGAGACCTTGAGTGTATGTGTTTTTTTTAAGATGGAGTGATGGACAGACTAGAAGGCAAGTGTTTCAGATTGTTAGAATGAACAGGTGGGGAGTTTTTTTTAAGATATGATGAGGCAGATGGGAAGCATCAACAACAAACTGTTGTTAGACATTTGAAAGAAGGATTTAAAAGAGCCCCGTTATGTTGGTCACAGGTCAAATGTGTCTCACTGGGAGAACATCTGTTCTATCTTTTTTCCAAGAATATTTTCCTCTTTCACTTCCTTTGTTGCCTTTTCATCCCATCTTTCATCTTTTGTCCTTCTGCCCACTTTTACATCTTTTTTTATCTTCTAAAAAGCCAACTTTCCTTTTCATATTTATTTCTTCCAGTAAAATGTTCTGCATTTTCTCCTCTAACACAAACGGAATATCGTGCTTAGAAAACTTTTCCGAGGCCTCGATCTTGAGCAGCTGCACTAACCATTACTGATGATTGGCATTCAACATACACAACTCTTTTATTCCATTAGACCTTGGTTGAGTCTGCCCTCACAAAAATCAGCTTTTGTTGCGTGTTCAAATGCCTTATTACACACTTTTTTTACATTCACCTCGCAAGGACAGCTAGCAGACATGTGAATCCTAATAATCATGACGTCACTCTCTCCATAGCCTTTCCATAGCAATTGCAACTGACAAATCATTAATATAGGATATGCTCACTTGTTTCATATTGTAAGGCTCAGATCAAAAAACACCGAAGCAACAAGTGCCAAATAAGTCGTAATATGTTTTATTTTCACACTTTGCAGAGGTGGAAAAAATAGTTGTTCAGATTAAAGCAAACGTTTAGTAGAAATCATCCACGATTCACTCCCTCATTAAGTGTAGAAATCTGGTCTCCGCTAGCGGTGTACTATGCGCTAGTAAACATTCTCGCCCTTGAGGCTAATGTTAGCAAGCATAAAGCTGTTGATAGATATGACAACTGACAGTTAACATCTCAACTCTAGTTCTCACTGAAGATTAGCCAACCCACGTTCACCGCGTCTTCCCAAACATTTTTTTACTCTTCTTGCTTCTCCAGGCAAATGGATCTCAACCTTTTTTTGTGTGATGTTACCCCATAACCAGCACAAAGCATTTTGGGTCGAAGAGAACATTTAATACACAGCGCTGTGCCATCAGTGTCTGATTTAATCTAGAATATCGACAATTCAGTTTCTGAATTTACACTTATATATTTCATTGAATATTTATGAATAATACTAATTTTTAAAGGATTTTTGAATTGATGTTCATTTTAAATATACATATTTTTTAATCTCACGTACATCCTGGAGTGATTTCATGTAATTCATGTTTTCAAACTGTCATTATTTCAGCTGTTTGCTGCAGACTGATCGAACTGGACCACTATAGCAAACACCGACATACATGTTTACAATTGTATTTGTAAAATTCTATTTTCAGTAGTTTTTTGTTTGAAAACACAATCAAGCTTTTCTAATAAATAGTAAGCGACCATCCCCCAACCTACATTAACACGAAACACACACACACACTATACAACTGCTGTCCCTCTCCACAGACACTCTTGCTCCCCGAGCAGCTGGCTGCCCAGTTATGTAACTCCACTGCTAAATGACTATTGTAATAAGAATGAAAGCTGCTGGAAAACAGTGATATGTGTGCGAGTGTCTGTTTGTGTTTGTTTGATTCAGCGAACAGAACATCAGGTAAACAAATGAAGTCCCTTACACTGCATGACTCTTTGCTCAGAACATGGGGAACTGCGACAAGCCATGTATGTTCACATGTGTTGTCCCCTTGTGTGTGTTAATTATGAATGAGTGAAGAAAATGCCTTCAGTTGCCTTCTGCTCCAGACCTGGTCTTTGTTTTGCACCACTGAACAGGCCTCTGCACCACCAGCCCTGCAGGGGCAGCCATTATAGAAGCCCCTATGCATGCATCCATCCTACATCTCTCCAGCATGGTACTAAAGACCATAATATGCAGCAATTTGTTCTGGATGATCGTCATCTAGCCAGCTGCTGAGACTTCACAACTAGTTTTCTGAATAATACTCAACAAAGGGTAACACAAATCCTTCCTTCCTTAATTCCAATGTAAAGTATCAGCTCCATATGCATTATGCTGTATGCACCATGTACCCAGGACACAGTATTATGCAGAGGCAGTCGTGGATATGATGACAGTGGGAAGTATGACAATTAAGATGATGATTTTCTGTCCGGTGAAAGTTGTGGAAGCCCACGCATCTTTAGTACAGTAACTCCTGACAATTGTCCCAAGGCATC